>NW_021833897.1:0-30000 GCF_006345805.1 Octopus sinensis | reverse complement strand
AAAATATGTGGGAAGGAATCAGTCGATTTCATCGGCCCCAGTACTTAACTGGTACTTATTTTATCGACACTGAAAGATAATGTCGACTTCAGCGGCATTTGAACCCAGAAGGCATAAAAAAAAGAACCCGGCAAATGTCTCTGAACAGTTTGCCCGGTGCGCTACCGACTCTGCCAGATCGTCACATCCAGTCAGATGTAATAATCTACACTATTAAATGTTGAAAGTATCCACACCGCCTAATTATTACTAATTAATTAATTGCCTTTTCCTTCGCTATATTAATTATGATAGCACTTACTTGACTGTTGTTTTCCGTGCAGATCATTAACAGTTTTTCACTGACGTCATTAAGTACACCGACGCTAACTGGATTCATTTTAATCCATGCCATTGGCTGATTTTAGTTATGGCGAATATTAAGGAAATAGCTTCCGGTCAAAAATCTTAGTAACCTCTTTATATATATATACATACATGCATACACACACAGACACACACACACACACACACACACACACACACACACACATACACACGCACATATATATATAGGTGTGTGCGCGCGCGCGTGTATGTATGTATGTATGGATGGATGTATGGATGTATGTGTGTATGTATGTATGTATGCATGTATGTATGTAGTATGTATGTATGTATGTATGTATGTATGTATGTATGTATGTATGTATGTATGTATGTTTGAATGTATGTATGTAAGTATGTATCTACGTATGTATGTATGTATGGATGGATGTATGTATGTATGTAGGTTTGTATGTATGTATGGATGGATGTATGTATGGATGTATGTATGTATGTATGTATGTATGTATCTATCTATCTATGTATGTAGTATGTACGTATATATGTATATATGTATGTATGTATGTATGTATGTATGTATGTATGTATGTAGGTTTGTATGTATGTATGGATAGATGTATGTATGTATGTATGTATGTGTGTGTTCTTTTATTCTTTTACCTGTCTCAGTCATTTGACTGAGGTCATGCTGGAGCACCGCCTTTAGTCGAAGAAATCGGCTCCAGGACTTATTCTTTGTAAACCTAGTACATATTCTAACGGCCTCCTTTGCCGAACCGCTAAATGATGGGAACTAAACACACCAACATCGGTTATCAAATGACGGTGGGATGACAAACACAGACACACAAACATATACATACATATATATATATATATATATATATATATAATATATATATATATATATATATATATATATATATATACACACACACACGACGGGCTTCTTTCAGTTTCCGTCTACCTAATCCACTCTCGAGGCTTTGGTCGGGCCACGCAGTGGGACTGAACCCGGAACCATGTGGTTGGGAAGCAAGCTTACCACACAGTCACGCCTGCGCCTCTGTGTGTGTGTGTGTGTGTGTGTAAACCCTTATCCACAGATCAAACGGCTGACTTTTACTGCGCTAACTGCCCAGTAAGCACAAAATATGCCTATTGTTTTAATCGTTCTCGCTAACAAAGATGAGATTTACTCACAAACATCAGAATCAAAGAATTTTACTAAGTTCTAATTTCTTGAAATTAATCTCCGCTTCCCTTTGTGAGCAACGATTGCTGCTTGGTTCTTATTTTCTTTCTCCAACCAAGAATGCTTCAATTAAAATACTTTTGCGTAAGCCAGTCAATACGCCAACACTTGCATTACCCGGAGTCGTCTTCAAACCACATTCCATACCACTCGAGCGAATGACTGAGTCTCTATGCGGTCATTTGACCCACTAAAAATAGCAGCCAAATTATCTTTAAATCACATCATGCAATTTTTTTAAAGTGGAGTGTTGGGGTGCATTGGATAATGCAGTCTGAGATAAACGGCCTTAAAATAAATAACGGGAAAGTTTACGAAAATAAACAAAAGACGAAGGCAGGTGGAGTACAAACAAACAAATGTATTAGTGGAAGCACTCCGTCGGTTACGACGACGAGGGTTCCGGTTGATCCGAATCAACGGAACAGCCTGCTCGTGAAATTAACGTGTAAGTGGCTGAGCACTCCACAGACACGTGTACCCTTAACGTAGTTCTCGGGGATATTCAACATGACACAGAGAGTGACAAGGCCGGCCCTTTGAAATACAGGTACAACAGAAACAGGAAGTAAGAGTGAGAGAAAGTTGTGGTGAAAGAGTACAGCAGGGATCACCACCATCCCCTGCCGGAGCCTCGTGGAGCTGTAGGTGTTTTCGCTCAATAAGCACTCACAACGCCCGGTCTGGGAATCGAAACCGCGATCCTATGACCGCGAGTCCGCTACCCTAACCACAGGGCCATTGCGCCTCCACAAATGTATTAGTATAGCACTCAGGAATAGAAAAAGAAAAAGTCTTTTACGTTTCGAGCCTACGCTCTTCGACAGAAAGATACACAGAAAAAAAGAAGGAGAGAAACAAGGAGAGAAAAAAGAGGAGAGAGAAAAAGGAGGGGAAAAAAGCAAGGAGAGAAAAAATAAATAATAAGATAGTAATAGCTAGAACGTCTCTGGTCATAGCTCTAATCGATCATGTAGGAAGAAAGACAATGTCAACTTGAGCAGTGTTTAAGCGTGAAATGCACAACGGCAAACTGAAATTTTCAATTATTGTCGTCGTCCACGTCATCGTTATCAACGCAATCGTCCGGCTACTATAACGAACGTCTGCAACCCTTTGATAATCAATTGTGACTTTGCGATAAGGTGACTAGCCCTAACCATCGGTGGGATTGGAATCTGTAAACGGGAATTGAACTCATAACGCAAAGAGCTGAAACAAACTGCAAAGCAGTTTATAATCATTCCGACGTTATAATAATTCCGCCAATCCACCACTTTGAAGTGGTACTTGATTTATCGATCCCGAAAAGATGAAAGAGAAAGGTAACCTCGGCGGAATTTGAACTCGTAGCGCAAATAGCCTGAACAGATACTACAAACACTTTATCTGACACTCTAGCGACCCTGCCACTTCGTTGCCTTAAATTCCATGTTATGTGGTTTTCAAGCGTTTACCGTCATTCGTTGTTCTTAATAATGAGTTCAAAATTTGACACAAAGCTAACAAGTTTAAGGGATTGGGGTAAGTCGAATACATCGATCCCAGTGCTCAACAAATACCTATTTTATCAACATCGAAAAGATGAAAATCAAAGTCGAATTTCGGCAAAATTTGAACGCAGAACGTAAAGAAATGCCGCAAAATATTTTTGTTCGACTCGCTAACGCTTCTAGCAGCTCAATGCTCATAATAATAAAAATATACAATAAATATTTACAATGGATATGATAAATAGCTATGTACACTAATTATTGTGGAGGTACATGGCCTAGTGGTTAGAACAGCGGACACGTAGTTGAGGGATCGCGGATTCGAATCTCAGACCGGGCGATGTGTGTATTTATGAGTGAAACACCTAAGCTCCGCGCGGCTCCGGTAGAAAGTAATAGCGAACTTCTGCTGACTCTTTCGCCACAACTTTCTCTCATTCTTTCCTCTTGCAGCTCACCTGTGACGGACCGGAGTCCCGTCCAGGTGGGGAACCTATACGCCAAGGAAACCGGGAAACCGACCCTTATGAGCCAGGCATGACTCGAGAAGGAACAAACAACAACACTAATTATTGAATTTCAAGTTGTACACCATTAATAGAAACAGTTGCTTTACCTTTCTGTGATCAGATGTATGCATAATCGAATGATCAGCTTTATTGGCTTCTGTTTGGGTCTGGGAGAAACATTCGACAGCAAATCTCAGTTCATGAAACTCGTTCGCGGCATAATTTGAACTCAGAACGGGAAATATCTAAGTAAGATACTGCAAGATACTTCACTTATGCCCTACCGATTCCGCCGTCCAACAAGAATAGTAGTAGAGTCGTCAGAACGTCGAGTAGAATGTCTTGTGCTTTTCGTCCCGGTTCTCTGGGCGCTGAATTCAAATCACGACGAGGTCAATTATTATAAAGATGTATAAATTTATCCTTTATTTATAGATCTTCAATTGTTAGTGTTTTCGATTATGTCTGTGGGGTTTTTTTTTTTTTTCGTGCTCAATTATTGAAAGTGTAACCTTCAGATTTGTTTGATTCTGTTAAGATATCGTGTTTTTCGATTTCATTCCATACTTATAACATTTAAACCGGCTAAATCCGATCCAAATATTCCACCTGTTAAATATTCAAACAACCTGATCTGGCCTCTCACACCTACCCAGCAATGCCATTCTAAAAATAACCAATCACGTTATCGAAATCTCGAAACTACGAGATAACGCATGATTAATTCAAAACAATGTGAATAAATAAGCATTACATTTGACAAAGTAATCTGAATGCTGAAGGGTTAAAGTGAAACACTTGAACACATGAAGTGACAAGCAGAATAATATTGTAATTGTTGGGTAGGATTTGAAGAAACATATATAAACTACCAACCTCTCAACTCTACCTCATGAAATCATGAGGTAGCCAACATGGGAATGTCTACGTAGTTGCTCTTCACGATTTGCCAGATCCCAACCAAATCTCCTTGAAATTACAGTCTAGTGTCTTAAAAAAGGAAGAACACATTGTAAAATGTAGTCCTTTTATGCAGAACGATGGCATATTCAA
Organism: Octopus sinensis; assembly: GCF_006345805.1. Classification (NCBI taxonomy): domain Eukaryota; kingdom Metazoa; phylum Mollusca; class Cephalopoda; order Octopoda; family Octopodidae; genus Octopus; species Octopus sinensis. Next base: position 25,363 of record NW_021833897.1, on the reverse strand, counting down.
GGTTAGGATGTCTGCTCGACCAAGGTTCGCTTCGAGTTAAACAACTGCAATAACAGTATCACGATTTCAGTTCACAGTTGAAGCCGATTCCCTAAGTTTATCGACTTCGAAAGGACATGCCAATAATGTCGTTCACTTTGCTAGAAATAGCAACCATATCTCTTTCAAATCCCACTCTAACATCTTAAAACTAGAAAAGTACATTTGACTGGATAATCTCTGATATATAAATATACGGGGTGGTCTTAGGTGGGACATCTTTGGGGTTCGATCAGCGATGACCTAGAACAACGGTTCTCAACCGGGGTCCATTTAGCCCTTCATGGTCAATATAAGATTTTTGGGAGTCCACGCAACAAAATAGTAAATCAGAGATTCAAAATAGTATTTTAAAGGCTCCTGAAAATATTTTGCTTTAGATGTATGTATTCATATATATTTCAAGAAACAGCTGAGTTTCTTTCTCTAACATTTTACATAGTTCAACCTATACAAGTTAATGTGTGAAAGACAAAACAAGAATTTTGGAAGAAGTTTCTATAAAAATTTTAAACATCGAGTGACGATAGAAGTCTACCAGAATAAAATAGTAATCAAAGGTGACCACAGATTCTAAAATGGTCGAAAACCTTTGACCTAGAACTTAAAATAACAGCAAGTGACTGAGGGCTATTTAAAGGCAGAAATGGGTCGGTCAAGCTAGATATTGCAAAGCATCATGCCTGTTACTGTAGAGGTTTAGTCAATTCATTCGCTTTGTTAAGAGTTTCAAAGATATCTCACCCCTGTACGGGACCGGGCAAAGAAGTTATCTTTCACTCAGCACTGCCTTTTATCGCATATCAGATTTGTCGTAGAATAAAGTATTGTTTCCTCTTTGGTAAATAATGGCAGACTGTCTGATAGGAGAAACAATCCGTTGTTTGATATCGCCAAAGGTTTTCTTAATCTTCAGACAATGGTATTGGTGTATTGTTGTTGTTGTTGTTGTTGATCTTGCTGTTGTTGTTGGTGGTGGTGGTCAGTGCTATTTTTGGTAGTGATATACGAGTCGTGACTGTATTACGGTTGTCACAGTTGCTGGTGATGATGATGTTTGTCATCGCCGTGATGGTGATGATGATGATGATGATGATGATGATGATGACGATGACGATGATGATGATGATGATGATGATGACGATGACGACGATGATGATGATGATGATGAGATGATGATGATGATGATGATGATGATGACAATGACGATGATGATGATGATGAAGATGATGATGATGATGACGACGACGATGATGATGACGATGATGATGATGATGAATGATGATGATGATGATGATGATGATGATGATGATGATGATGAAGATGATGATGATGTTCATGGCGGCGTCTGGTCTGTTATTCTTGTGTGGGAGTATGAAGAAACTGATTAAAGCCGTTATTTGAGAAACTGGCAGGAAAGTGTGTGTGGTGTGTGTGTGTGTGTGTGTGTGTGTGTGTGCGCGAACATATATATATATATATATATATATATATATATATATATATATATATATATATATATATATATATATATATTTGTGGCTGTGTGGTAAGAAGCTTGCTTCCCAGCCACATGGTTCCGGGTTCAGTCCCTCTGCGTATCACCTTGGGCATGTGTCTTCTACTATAGCCTCGAGCCATCCAATCCTTCTGTGTGAATTTAGTAGACGGAAACAGAAAGAAGGCCGATGAATATATAAGTATGTGTGTGTGTGTCTTTGTGTCTGTGTTTGTCTCCTACTACTGCTTGACAACCGCTGTTGGTGTGTTTGTGTTCCCATAACTTAGCGGTTCGGCAAAACAGATTGATAGAATAAGTATCAGACTTTAAAATGACGTACTGGGGTCGATTAATTCGAGTAAAAATTCAAGGCGGTGCCTCAACATGACTGCAGCCTAATGACTGAAACAAGTAATATATACACACACACACACACACACACACATACACACACACACACACACACACACATATATATATATATATATAATATATATATATATATATATATATAGTCCAATTCAAAGAATTAAAAAACAGAGAAAAAAGAAAAAAAACGAACGTGAGGACGTGCTCAAGAAATATATTAATTCGACGCTCGGTGAAAGGAGAGAGTTGTTAAAGTTTCGAGCATAGTTCTTCATCGGAAAGGGATAAGTCCAAGGAGGAAGAAGGAAAAACACGGAAAAATCACCAACAATCCAAATGCGGTTACATTTCTGAAGTGACCGGAAGTGGAAGGAAAAAAAAAGATAATGGCGTCCGATATATATTTGACGACGTATATAAAACGATAAAGTTCCGGTTCTTGGATCAAATGTTGTGGGTTCATATCCTCACAAGTGACACTGTATATCGATGTCCAGGTTTCGTATTTGTTTAACTGTCAGCGTAAGATCTGTGAGAGGTGGAGATACGAAGAAACAATGCTTGTGTCAAAAACTAACGTTTTACGCTCTAACAACTGAGTTAAGGCGATTTCCTTATGGCTATGCAATAGCCGTACGGTCACCATAAGCCAACAGTAACGTTACTGTAACCTCTCATGCGGTCGGTTGGTCTTCTAGAAATATCAGCTAAACTCTTTTCAAATCATTTTAAACTAAAAATGTAAGACACGTTTGGAGGATGCTAAGCTCTTTTCGAACTTTGACAACGAAAGATCGAGCAGCTTTCAGGAAGTTAACTATTTCTGTATCACTAGGGATGCACTTTTAAGGCAATCTGAAAAGTCAGGTAAAAATGAAAAGGTAGCATAAAATTAGAGTTCATGAAAGAGATATCCTCAAAAGTCCGACGCACCCTCTGTGTGTTGTGTGTGTGTGTGTGTGTGTGTGTGTGTGTGAGAGAGAGAGAGAGAGAGAGAGAGAGGCGCGCGCGAATATAAAAAATAACACTGATATATCAGGACCCTGACTGCTAAGAATCTTTTTTCCAAAGCACGGACTCTATAGTTCGGTTAAGACAACTAGTCTAGGGGACGGTAAACTCTGCAATTTAAGACTGAACACCTGGAAGTTCTTGATCCAGTCATTCTATATGTCACACCAATGAAATTTTCTACGGTCGTTCTGTGTAATTTATGTCCACTCAAAATATATTCAACTGCACGCGTACTTTTTTTTATACACTACAAGCTTAGTTAACAGGTGTGTGTGTGTGTGTGTGTGTGTGTGTGTGTGTGTGTGTGTGTGTGTGTGTGTGCGTGTATGTGCGTGTGTGTGCGTGTGTGTGCGTGTGCGTGGTCACTATTTTATAAACTAATGTTTCTTGACTGTTTACTTCTAATGATGGGTCTTTGTGCCTGAAATATATAAAGGCTATTAAACGTTGTAAGAAGCTCACCGTTTCCACTATTTTGGTATTTTACTTTTCACACACACACACACACACGCACACGCACACACACACACACACACACACACACATATACATATATATATATTCTCCTCATTCCCTTTGTTTCTTTCCCGCATCTTCATTAACGTCTCCTGTTTTTGTCTCTTTCCTTCTGTTTCCCGAGGCGCTCACTTCTCAGAGCATCTGATTCCTGATCTCTCCTGCTCCTGTCTCTTTCCCTCTCTTCCATCAGACGCACAGCCCTTGCTTTCCCAGTCTCATCGATCCTTCTATTCGCATGCCTGTCCCGATCTTGGATAAATATTTCGTAAAGGACCCGTTCGTAGTTCGGTGTGAAATAATTTTTTCCATGGGTTTTTGACGAGTGCATTCAACGTATCTCACCTCCAAACCAACCACAAGCCACTTTCTTCCGGAAAATAAAGGGGAGGGATGATGGGGACCTTGGAGTTTCCCGGGAAACTGAGTTTCTCATCAATGGAGTTTTTTATTATGTGGGTTTTTTTTTCTTTTCCAGGTTATTTCGCATGCTTTCAACGTGTGTGACATCGAAATCACGTATAAAAGGGTGATTTTCCCGCATAAAGGAAAGATTGAGCTGCTATTTCTTGCACACCCTGCTACCACGTAACAGCTATTTCGGGTCCTTTATCGCAAATAGTTGTTACGTAGTAGCAGAGTGTACTAGAAGTAGCTGCCAAATCTTTGGAAGTGAGATACGTTGAATGTACTTGAAAAAAATCTTATAGAAAAAAAAAACATTTCACACCGAGGTCACGAACGGGTCTTTTACGAAATATTTACCATATTTTTAAAGTCATTTTCACTTTAAAATATTTTTAAATATGCCAGAAAATTTTTTCTAAAGGTATTCACTTGAAAAAAATATATTGTCTGTTTAAAGAAAGCTAAAATATAAATACTGTATCAACAACTTACATTTTTGAAATCACATTCACTTAAAAATATTCCTAAATGATTAAAGTATTGTGTTTAATATCATAATGTGTCTTTCAGGGTTAAGTTATTTTCGGAGTACTTTTTCAATATTTTGGGGTATTTATACCCCACCCCCAACCTCCGATATCCCAACAACGAGTAGTCCGATTTACACGAAACTTGTTTTATTCCGTTTGTATTCACATTTCAGGGGAACCTTAATTCATAGTATTTTCCCATTATGCGCCAGTTTGGTTGTGTAACATTGCAAGCAAGCAAGATTGAAGTTCATTGTTAATATAATATAAATATATACACACACAACCGGATTAAATAAATCCATATATAGTGCATTAAATTTATATTTACGTGTGTGTGTGTGTGTGTGTGTGTGTGTGTGTTATTGCTTTGGTGCAAAAGCAGTACTTGCGGGATGATAGAAACTGACAAAAATGCATATGCATTTGTAACGTCGCCCACAGCTGCTTTCCAGAATGATCTTTGAAGAAAGAAAAGAAGGTATGCTGAACGAAGTAGAATACTTGATGGATGTTTTAAAATATTAAAACTGTGTTGCTACTAGGAAATATATTTAGTCGTAGATAGAAGACGCTCCGCGCGTGTCTTATTACAAAGCTATGCAGCTATGTAAATATTAAAGTGTGTTATGGAAAAATTTCCTAAGATTAGTCCAGTCTTTTTCGTGACTGTTATACCTTGTGCGTGTGTCAGAGTACTACGTTCCACAATGGCGCACAAGTTACGTGCACGTGACCTTCTCGCGAAGTTTCTAGACCAGTGTCTGTGAATTCACAGCATTACACCATAACCAAAGTCGTGCATATAAAAATTTCTCTCTGTGGTGATTGACATATTTGTATTTCCCTATTTGGGCAGTTTAATTATTGATAAAGCCGTCCGAGCAGCGAGAGAAGCCTAAACACTACAATCCGTTGTTTTACTCTCCATTTTCATAAACTTCCCGTATAAGGGAGGAAAGCATGTTATAATTATTTATAATAGTTTATTTGTTTTCTTCCTTATCTCAAAAGTATTATCATAGGGTGACTGAAGATGTCATGTTTTCATTCATTTAATATTTAAAATATTTAGCATTTCCTACTTAAAATATATCTAAAATATTTAATATTTTCTGCTTAAAATATACTTAAAATATTTAATATTTCCATGAGCCATCCATTTCTGTACGTCGCATGTCTCCAACATGGAATAATAGAGCAGTTGATAGTAAGCTAAATAATCATGTTATTCAGGGAAATAATTTCATTTTGAATTTAGGAGATAAGAGGAAGAAGAAACACAAACGAAATAGAAACAGAAATTCAAAAAAATAATAATAATTTACCACAGAATCATAAATTTCTTGACTGCATAAGTGATGTAGATAAATTATTTAATGACTCCTTCAGGGAATCAAAACGGGTCCGTAGTTTGGGCTCCTTATGAAATACTACTCGCCCGCTTTTTGCCTCTTATCTTTGTTCTATAAATCTCTAATAAAATCTACTTCTTGGAACTAGGTACTAGAATAATTTTGACAATGGAATACGGTAACCTGTTTCGGAAACTTATTTTGCTGGTACTTCATTTACAGACTTCCGAGAAGAGAGATCGTGTCATGTAAAGTTACTCTCACATTGAAATATTGGTTTCAAATTTTGGTCCAAGGCCTTCAATTTCGGTTGGGGGGTAAGTCGATTACATCGACCCCAGGGATCAATTGGTATATATTTTATCTACCTCGAAAGGACGCAAGGCAAAGTCGAATCTGAGCTCAGAACATAAAGACGGACTAAACGCCGCTAAGCATTTTGCACGACGTACTTATCGATTCTTATTTCTTTACTGCCCACAAGGGGCTAAGCATAGAGGGGACAAACAAGGACAGACAAAGGGATAAAGTTAATTAGATCGACCCCAGTGCATAACTGGTAATTTATTTATCGACCCCGAAAGGATGAAAGACAAAGTCAACCTCGACGGAATTTGAACTCAGAACGTAGCGACAGACGAAATACTGCTAAGCATTTCGCCCGGCGTGCTAACGTTTTTGCCAGCTCGCCGCCTTGTTAAATATTGCAATATATTAAGTACTGTAAGGCGACGAGCTGGCAGAAACGTTAGCACGCCGGGCGAAATGCTTAGTGTTATTTCGTCTCCCTTTACGTTCTGAGTTCAAATTCCGCCGAGGTCGAGTTTGTCTTTCATCTTTTCGGAGTCGATAAATTAAGTACAAGTTGCGTACTGGAGTCGTTCAAGTCGACAGTCCCTCTCGCCCAAAATGTCGGGCCTTGTGCTCTAGAGTAGAAAAGTATATATTAGGTACTGCGTTCTACTGTATGTATCATCAGATTAGTACACTGCTTAGACCTCCTCAATTATTATGCTCCACAGTCGAAATATACAGTTGGTATATGCCATTTAAAACACATAAATGTATGATAGAGTGCTCTCTTGACGTGTTTGTTTTTATATAAATAATGCTAAGTCAACGAGGGAACCTCTACGTAGTCGCTCGGTCTGTGAAAGATAACAGTTAATCTTCCTCAAATCATTACTCACGCACATTAAGCAGAGGTTCTGATATATATATATATATATATATATATATATATATATATATATATATATATAAACACAGATGACAATCGCTAAGACCCCTTTTATCATAGATCTGACTGATCAGGGTAACATGGGATTAGATAACAGAAACGTACACAATGCGACAGGTGTGCCAACAAAATATGCATTGTACCCATGCAGTATGTCTGTACATATAGAAAACCAAAAACATCAGGATGTAAACAAAAATGAAATTTTAAAAATGATTCTCCGTCAGCTACGACGATGAGAGTTTCAGTTGATCCGACCAACAGAACAGCCTGCTCGTGAAATTAACGTGCAAATAGCTGAACACACCACAGACACGCTTACCCTTAACGTAGTTCTCAGGGGGATTCAGCATGATACAGAAAGGTTGGCCCTTTTGAAATACGGGTACAACTCATTTTTCAGCTGAGTGGACGGGAGCAACGTGAAATAAAGTGTCTTGCTCAAGGACACAACGCATCACCAGGAATTGAACTCACGTTCTTGCGCTCATGAGATGATTACCCTAACCACCAAGCCACACGCTTTTATGAAATTTTAAAATACTAATTTAATTATTCCTGTGTAGCTGTTGTAGCCAGCAAAAGTCTAATTCTTGCTGCGGTATGGGGGGGGGCTCATGTGCTTCAAAGACCCCGAGAACTAGGCCAGTGAAGTCTACAGGTAAAAATGGTTTTGCGTAGGGTCATCTACCTAGTAAAAAGCAAAGTTACAGAAGGCTCGATGACAATTCAAAAACCAACAAGACCTGGGAGAAGAAAGCCTTGCCCTCAGGAAGACAAATAAACCGTCAAGGGAGGCAGAAGAGGAGGTGCATAAAAATAGGTGGAGACGGAATGCTGGAGCAGAACTGAAAGAGCACGGGTCCAACCGGAGAGAAGCTGGAAGGGCAGCCCTGAGTAGAGAGCATTGGAGAAAAGTCGTGGGTGATCTGTGTTCTATAGTAATGGTTCCCAAACCTTTTCGGGCGGCCACCCACTTGGTACCCAAACCACATTCCTAGCGTCACCCTCCTCATTCACCACCACAAACATAGACCACTTTCAGCATCAAATTCAAAACAATTGTTTTTTCACAAATAAAACTTAACCTAAAAACCTCATTATTTTGTTGCTTTTACATCCATCACCTGCCCTCTTTGGCCACCCTGTTACCGCCCCCACTGTTCTTCAGCACCCACTGGATCTTTTCACCGCCACCAGAGGGGCGAGAAGGACTAACGTAAATACATGAATTGTTACATATGAGCATACTTGCCAGAGGGTTGCACCAAAGCTGACTGAGTTGTACATGCATCTCGTGTTAAATAGTATAATAATAGAGGAAATATAGAAGTAAAAAGGTAAATAAAAGGAAAAACTGTATTCATAATTCTTAATGTTGTCTGAGTTCGAATTACACCGAGGGTGATTAAAGTTTCATAGTTTCGAATTCATAAAGAAAGTGTCGATCAAATACTGGAGTTTATTATAATTAACTTAATCCGCTCACTAAATACGTTGTGTTATGATGAATTCTCATTCGATTTCGACCAAGTACGCTGAATCGTTCGATCAGCTGAATGTCGGACTCATTAAAATAACGTTTAAATGGTTGAGTATTCCGCGCTCATGTGTATCCTAAACGCAATTCCCAAACCGATATCAGTATGATATAAATATATGACCAAACAAGTCCTTTCAGTTACATACACAGTCTGTCCGAGACAGAGTTTCCTACAGCTTTCATCCAATTGTTTCACTCACAAAGCTTATGTCGACCTGCGGCTCTTGTAAAGATATTTTCCCCAAGATGCTCTTGCAGAGGGATCGAACGCAGAATCTCATCGCAAAGCGAACATCCGAACTACTCCGCCATCACCGAGTACTGACATGGCAGTACATATCTAAGAAATTGCAATTTGATTGCTACTAATCATTTGCTTAGCGGTATTTCGTCTGCGTTACGTTGTGAGTTCAAATTCCGCCGAGGTCGACTTTGCCTTTCATCCTTTCGGGGTCGATAAATTAAGTACCAGTTACGCACTGGGGTCGATGTAATCGACTTAATACCTATGTCTGTCCTTGTTTGTCCCCTCTGTGTTTAGCCCCTTGTGGGTAATAAAGAAATAGGTATTTCGTCTGCCGTTACGTTCTGATTTCAAATTCCACCGAGGTTGACTTTGCATTTCATCCTTTCGGGGTCGATAACTTAAGTACCAGCTACGCACTGGGGTCGATGTAATCAACTTAATCCCTTTGTCTGTTCTTGTCTGTCCCCTCTATGTATGTTTGGCCCCTTTTGGGCAGTAAAGAAATAACTAATCATTTGTGTTAATTAATGATTGACAGTATTTAGACATATACATTTTCTCTTTCAATTAAAAATATACAGCCATTCACATTAGATTTATTTGTCATCCCACGCCATGACTAAATGCACCACGTGCGTTTTAAACGACTCACATTACAGATTATTTGGCTCAGGCGAGGATTTGGTTGTTATCGTTACCACGTGAGTAGAGACTAAGGTTTTTAAGGTATTTTGGACAGATCAGATAGTCTGCTTCCTTGTTTATGTATTGGGGAAGATCAAAAAGATATGATACACACACACACACACACACACAGCACACACAACACACGCACACACACACAAAACACACGAACACACAAACACACAAACACACACATAAATACACGCGCACGCACACACACATGCATGCATAATTACATATACACATGCATATATATATACGTATGTATGTATATATATATATATATGTGTGTGTTTGTGTGTGTGTGTATGTGTGTGTGTGTATAATATATACATATATAAATACATATACATATATATATATGTATATATATATGTATGTATGCATATATATATATATATATATATAATATATATATATATATATATTAATATATATATATATTAATATATATATATATATATAATATATATATATATAATATATATACACCCCTTTCATTGCAATGCTTCCCTTACTATACACTCGTTACTCCCCTTCCCGCATTATTTATCCGACAAGAGAGGAAGATCTTAAGATAATCTATTGAGGTTTTTCTGTAGAATTAAAAATCACTTTTAAATCAGTGAATGCCCTTATTTCGCACGTATACACACACACACACACACACCACACACACACACACACACACACACACACACACATACACACACACACACACACACACACACACACATACGCATAAATGATAGGTATGTGTGTATGTATGTTTTTCTGTATAGTGTATTTGTGCATATGTGTGTGTGTGTGTATGCGTGTGTATAAAATAAAGAGACAAAGACAAAAAAATTTCTCATATTTCCTCGAGACAGAAAGCAGCTGATAGTTGTGTAATGATTAATATTTCATGATAGTACTAGCAGTATCGCCCGGCGTTGCTCGGGTTTGTAAGGGAAATAACTATATAAGCATTTTTAGAGAGTTATAGCCAAAATATAGCAAAAAAATGCATTAAAAATGGAAAAAAAATTATGGTAAATTTTTTTTTTTAAATCGTTAACTCATCGTAGACATTTTTAGAGAGTTACTTCCCTTATATAATAGCGAAAAAATGCATTAAAATGGGAAGAAATGATGGTAATTTTTTTTTTAAATCGTAGACTCATCGTAGACGCGCGCTAATACCCAGAAGGGCTCGATATGAATCATGACTATAAGATACCCGGTTTTGGTTAAACTGCACCGCAAAATGTGGGAGTAGTTAGGAATCTAAATCGTAGGAGACAGACACACAACCTCACTTTTATATATAAAGATATAGATTTCCCAGTCGATATGAAATAAAGTTCTGGGACGTAATGATGAATAACCAAAGTTGTAACTTTTGGTTTTTCCAAAATACTTATTCTAAAATTAAGACAAATGTAGAAGAATAATACAGCGATCACGAGCCAATTGCTGAACAATTGCTCTTCCTTTACTTAGACATCCGACCTTGACAACAACTTACCACTTTTCTTTTTTTTTTTCTTTTAAGCACTCCGTCGGTTACGACGACGAGGGTTCCGGTTGATCCGATCAACGGAACAGCCTGCTCGTGAAATTAACGTGTAAGTGGCTGAGCACTCCACAGACACGTGTACCCTTAACATAGTTCTCGGGGATATTCAGCGTGACACAGAGAGTGACAAGGCTGGCCCTTTGAAATACAGGTACAACAGAAACAGGAAGTAAGAGTGTGAGAAAGTTGTGGTGAAAGAGTACAGCAGAGATCACCACCATCCCCTGCCGGAGCCTCGTGGAGCTTTTAGGTGATTTCGCTCAATAAACACTCACAACGCCCGGTCTGGGAATCGAAACCGCGATCCTACGACCGCGAGTCCGCTGCCCTAACCACTGGGCCATTGCGCCTCCACCGCTTTTCTAACAATACACAAACCAGAGAGACTAAAATAAGGAAGGACTCGAGATCGCCCGCCCTGAGCTGAAGACCGTTCCCAAACCACCCCTTCATGAAAATAACAATAAATTAGTGAAAATTATCTGACCCCACCCCCACCCACCCAACCACATATCAAATATTAGATTTTTGCCCATCTTCCTCTTCATAAATTGATAAGACAACACAGTTTGTATCCATATCATTTTTCTTTCGACAAATGTAAAAGATTAACACTATCTTAATGGTGGCAGTTTATCCGCTCCCTTTTCACTCATCACGAGCCTTCCTTTCCCGCTCCTCCACCCCGCTTCAGGAGAAACATTGCTCTACTTCAATGGTTCTCAACAGGGATCCATATGGCCCTTTGTGGTGGTAGTGGGGAGGCATATAAGATTCTGTTGTTAAAATTTATCTCCGCAGGAGTGGCTGTGTGGTAAGTAGCTTGCTTACCAACCACATGGTTCCAGATTCAGTCCAACCGCGTTGCACCTTGGGCAAGTGTCTGCTTCTATAGCCTCGGACCGACCAAAGCCTTGTGAGTGGACTTGGTAGACGGAAACTGAAAGAAGTCCGTCGTATATATATATATATATATATATATATATATATACTCTTTACTCTCTTTTACTTGTTTCAGTCATTTGACTGCGGCCATGCTGGAGCACCGCCTTTAGTCGAGCAAATCGACCCCGGGACTTATTCTTTGTAAGCCCAGTACTTATTCTATCGGTCTCTTTTGCCAAACCGCTAAGTGACGGGGACGTAAACACACCAGCATCGGTTGTCAAGCAATGCTAGGGGGACAAACACAGACACACAAACACACACACACACGCATATATATATATATATACATATATACGACGGGCTTCTTTCAGTTTCCGTCAACCAAATTCACTCACAAGGCTTTGGTCGGCCCGGGGCTATAGTAGAAGACACTTGCCCAAGATGCCACGCAGTGGGACTGAATCCGGAACCATGTGGTCGGTTAGCAAGCTACTTACCACACAGCCACTCCTGCGCCTATATATATACAACGGGAAAGTTTACGAAAATAAACAAAAGACGAAGGCAGGTGGAGTACAAACAAACAAATGTATTAGTATAGCACTCAGGAATAGAAATAGAAAAAGTCTTTTACGTTTCGAGCCTACTCTCTTCGACAGAAAGATACACAGAAAAAAACAAGGAGAGAAAAAAAAGAAAGGAAAAAAAGGAGAGAAAAAAATGAGTGTAGGAGCTAGACGTCACCGGCTGTGTAAACAAACTGAAGTACGAAAACAAACAAGTTAAATACGCAAACGAAAATAGAAAACAGGACACGTAAACGGGGAACGACCCTTCATCAGTTGTCGGCTGTCTATCTACTCCTCATTTCGAGCATTCATCGACAATATGAGTCTTCAAAAACAGTTCCTCCCATAAATTCCAAAAACAAATTTTGGATTTATGGAGGGTCAGTGTTGGGAACAAAAACAGGACAGTGGAGAAATACAAGGAAACCGAATGAAAACAAGCATGGAGGGTCGTTAGACCAGAACGAGACGAAAATAGTGAATGCTGGGAGAAATATTTTCTTTAAAAAGAGAAAAGATAGAAGAGAGAGAAAGAAAACCTCCAGTCCTTAGAACGTCGTGCAGGAAAGAAAGATGGTCACGTGAGGAAAAGAAAGATGGACGATGGCCACATGTGAGCAAGAGAGAGAAAAAGAGAAAGAGGGGGATAGAGAGAGAGACAGACAGACAGATAGAAAACGGTGAAGGAAAGAAAAAGAGAATTAGAGAGCGATAGGGGAAGTAAACAGTATAGAGTAGAGTCGCATCAATAAGGTTGAGATAAAGTTACTAGGAAATGGATGCGTGGCGTTCGAGGAGTCGATAGACAGACGACAACTGATGAAGGGTCGTTCTCTGTTTACTTGTCCTGTTTTCCATTTTTCTCTCTCGTTGTTTGCGTATTTAACTCGTTTGTTTTCGTATTTCATATTGTTTACACAGTTGGTGACGTCATGTACCCACATATGCATATATATATATATATATTATATATATATATATATATATCTATATATATATATATATATATATATATATATATATATATTATATATATATAACGGGAAGGTTTACGAAAATAAACAAAAGACGAAGGCAGGTGGAGTACAAACAAACAAATGTATTAGTATAGCGCTCAGGAATAGAAATAGAAAAAGTCTTTTACGTTTCGAGCATACGCTCTTCGACAGAAAGATACACAGAAAAAAACAAGGAGAGAAACAAGGAGAGAAAAAAATGCGTGTAGGAGCTAATGATCTATCATGGCGGCATATACACATACATACATACGTATGTATGTATGTATGTATGTATGTATGTATGTATGTATGTATGTATGTATGTATGTATGTATGTACTGGTCTTTTGAATGCCATGGACACAAGTCCTTCCGTCGAACAAAACTAATGATTAAAGAAAAACAATATAATGTCTCAAAGCAGAAAATATACTTTAGACAATGCAGATCTTGATAAAGGAAAATGTGCGATAGCCACTGTTGGAACGTATTTAACTGTATATATGACCGTTCAGAAATAACTTGAGCGCTACACTAGTGGTACACTAACAGCTGTGCTGTAGTGGCATTGACGAAATATACCAATTCCAACATCTGAAGAAAGTCGCTCACTATCACTAACTGAAGGACACTAGCGTGGCTAGGGGGCAGTAGGGGCGGTGCGCCTCAGGTGGACTGTTGTAGGCAATGTGTTTTTTGTGGGGTCTGGGGGTCGACAAACGAAAGGGCCGCACACTCTAGCTACGCTAGTGCTGAAGGAACGCATTCACTACTACAAGACAGCAATTTTTCGTCACTTTACCCTGTCATACAGTATTCCCACTAAAGCGGCAATAGGCTAAACCTCATCTCTGCCGAATTCCTGGAAAAGCGATAATAAACAGCACAGGTAGAAAAAGGAAATGCAACCAATTCTGTCCATTAGTTTCCCCGAAATTTTTACACTTGAGCTGTGTGTACAACTTTTTTTTTTCAGGAGCCCTGGTAGAAAGTAAAGTTAGACACAGGAACAAAGCTGGGATCTTTTCGGTTTGAACGGCAGTTTTTAACATAATTTCTAGGTAACTAAAAAAATTTAAACTTCGTATACTGGTAGAATGTGTTTATAAAACATCTTTTTCTCTTGGCTTTCTTGAGAAAATTCTATAGTTTGTAAGATATTTGTTGTTTTTTCCCTTCAATTTCTGCAATTTCAGCCAATCAAATACGTCTATTGAGTTAAAAAGCATTCTGTGCCGTATAAATATGTCCCTCGATTAAGAAACAGATTGGGTTTATTTACATTTGTGAAGAAAAAAAAGATACCCTTCCCCCTACCCTAAAACAGATTGAAATGCAATAGATCGATTCTAGGATCATAATTATGGGTGACAATTTCATATGACACCGCTAGAAAAAAACTGCCGTTCAAACCGAAAAGATCCCCAAACTGAGAGGGTTAAGAAGCAACCAGACCTTATGGTTCGTTGCTAAGATGGTTTCTATTAGCATAGCATTCTTATTCGTTACCTTTCAATTAAGAATACTTTGGAGAAAAATGTTCATTCAACAACATTTACTGCTACCTTTGCAGTAACTGAGTTTTAAAAAAAACTACTCACAGCTTCACCATCTCTGTTGTGAAAGAGTCCAGAAGCTGGCTACCCGCATGGTTCTTGGTCTCAAGCATTTGTCTTATGAAGAAAGGCTGAAGACGCTCGACCCTTATTCTCTAGAAAAACGACGACGCCGTGGTGATCTCATTCTTGCTCACAACATCATAAGCGGAAAGTGTAACCTTTCGAAAGAGCTGTTCTTCACTCCTGCTCCAGAGCGTCGGCTGCGGGGTCACTCCGAAAGCTCTATCTGCGACGATTTTATCTCAATCGAAGGAGAGGGGCTTTCTCCGTCCGGGTTGCGGATCCGTGGAATAAGCTGCCAGACGAGATGGTGAAGATGCCGACGACCGCTTTGTTCAAAGTCTCCCTTGACCACAAGTGGCCTGAACTCTTTACATAAGTCCATGTCCCCCTACATGGCCTTGCTTTTTGCTTTTTGAGCCAAAAAATTAACTAACTAATTAACTCTGTCTCACTACAAAGGTGCACACGCAGACCAATGGAGGAAGGTTTACACGAATCCTAGAAACAACTTTATAAAAGAAATGGGAAATGCACATAAGATGATGTAATATTATGTAAATTATGCTTCCAAACTGATGGGATGGCCATCGCTAGAACGCCAGGTAGTGTAGAACACGTGTACTGTAGTACTATGAAAATGCTCCTTGAAATATTTCTCAAAAAAGAAGTCATGTACATAAAACGAACAATAGGCGCAGGAGTGGCTGTGTGGTAAGTAGCTTGCTAACTAACCACATGGTTCCGGGTTCAGTCCCACTGCGTGGCACCTTGGGCAAGTGTCTTCTGCTATAGCCCCGGGCCGACCTATGCTTTGTGAGTAAATTTGGTAGACGGAAACTGAAAGAAGCCTGTCGTATATATGTATATATATGTATATATATATATGTGTATGTGTGTGTGTGTTTGTGTGTGTGTGCGTTTGTCCCCCTAGCATTGCTTGACAACCGATGCTGGTGTGTTTACGTCCCCGTCACTTAGCGGTTCGGCAAAAGAGACTGATAGAATAAGTACTGGGCTTACAAAGAATAAGTCCCGGGGGTCGATTTGCTCGACTAAAGGCGGTGCTCCAGCATGGCCGCAGTCAAATGACTGAAACAAGTAAAAGAGTAGAAAGAGTAATACACATCCTTCTTCTGCATAGGTTTACGTCCTTTTTTCTTTTCCTTTTTTTTTTTGGCTATAAAATAGAACATTTGTCAATTACGAAGAAAATAAGCGAGACACAATATCACAATACAATAGTGTAACAAGTACGATGCGGAAGAGAGAAAAAAGCACGATTAGATGCTCGGACGATGTTCTTAAAAAAATAACGATGAATAGAAGAAGGATACATCTGCTGGCTCGGCGAACTGAAAGATAAAAGAAAGATTTTTCACTTAGAATAGAAACAGGAAGTGGCAAGCTGAGAAAGGAAGGAGGTAGCATCCTAAGCACATCCTCAAAAGTTCTAGAAAAGGATAATCCTTGACATCACTAACCCAGACATCCCTCCCTTCAACCATAACACGGGATGTAAGACTACTATTCTCTATCATTACTTGCTACAAACCTATCACAGAAAATACGCGAAAGTCTTAATAATATAAAAAAAAGAAACGTCCACAAAGTAAGCGTGGCTGTGTGGTAAGCAGTTTCCTTCCCAACAACATGGTTTCCGGTTCAGCCCCTTCGAATGGCACATTGGGGCAAGCCACTTCATCTCTAACCTCGGGCTGACCAGAGCCTTGTGAGTGAATCTAGTAGACGAAAACTAAAAGAATCCGGTCCTAAATTGTACACTCTCTTTACTCTATTACTTGTTTCAGTCATTTTGACTGCGGCCATGCTGGAGCACCGCCTTTAGTCGAGCAAATCGACCCCGGGACTTATTCTTTGTAAGCCTAGTACTTATTCTATCGGTCTCTTTTGCCGAACCGCTAAGTGACGGGGACGTAAACACACTAGCATCGGTTGTCAAGCAATGCTATGTTGTCAAGTACTGTCTATTAGTCGTAAGACACACGCTGTTTTTCTCCTGTTTTTACCATTATTGTTTTCTGTATTTTATATTCGTGTGGCATCGTCCGTTTTTCTGTCCCTGTTTCGTATACATTCGATCCTTTTTCCAAGAAATCTAATGCTCGTAGCTTAGTTTTTCCTTGGGGCTGGCCGGATCGGAGCGATCTCAAGATTAATCAGCCGAAATTACTAGGATGATCCGGTTCTTGACTGAAGATTGAAGGCTTCGAATGTCCCGTCCGTGTTTTTTGTATCGTCTTCTAAATGTTTTACGTTCTTGTCCCAGTTTGTATTTTTCTACATATAATACATACATACATACATACATACATACATACATACATACATACGTATATACATACATACATACATACGTATATACATACGTACATACATACATACATACATACGTATATACATACATACATACATACATACATACATACATACATACATACATACATACATACGTATATACATACGTACATACGTAGATATATATAATATATATAGTATATGTATGTGTGTGTGAGTGTGTGTGCTTGTGTGTTTGTGTGTCTTTGTGTCTGTGTTTGTCCCCACCACTACCGCTTGGCAACCGGTGTTGGTGTGTTTATGTCCCCGTAACTCACCAGTTTAGCAAATGAGACCGATTGAATAAGTACCAATCCATTCATACGACTAAACAATTTTCAAGGCGATGCTCCTGCTTGGCCACATTTTAATGACTGAAACAAGTAAAAGCTAAATACCATATCAATGACTGCCATTAATATCAGCAAACTCTTTTATTGCATTGATCGCTATTTTCTCATTTAAAAATACTCAATACCACTTTAAGAACCAATAAAACAAACTCTGGCTTAAGTAAACTTTGTATATCAAGTATACCAATACAACACGTCTAAAACTTACAATTTCCCCAGTGGTGTACCACAAGGATCCAGCTTCTCATCGACTTTTTACAATCTATACCTATTTCTTTACTACCCACAAGGGGCTAAACATAGAGGGGACAAACAAGGACAGACAAACGGATTAAGTCGATTACATCGACCCCAGTGCGTAATTGGTACTTAATTTATCGACCCCGAAAGGATGAAAGGCAAAGTCGACCTCGGCGGAATTTGAACTCAGAACGCAACGGCAGACGAAATACGGCTACGCATTTCGCCCGGCATGCTAACGTTTCTGCCAGCTCGCCTACACACCCTTCCCACACTCTCACAAAGCATACAGAGAACCTCATACGGAGAAGACATCTTACTCATATCCTCCTGCCTTTCTGCAGAAATCGCTGAAGAACTCTTCAAACCCTAATTTTTTTCCAGCAACACTAATGAATTTCAAATGCAGGCTATCTTCGTACTCAACAACATACATATACAACACATTCACACACAAAAGACTTAAGGGATCTTTTCGGTTTGAACGGCAGTTTTTTCTAGCGGTGTCATATGAAATTGTCACCCATAATTATGACACTAGTATCGATCTATTGCATTTTTATCTGTTTTAGGGTTAAGGTTAGAGTTAGGGTTAGTTAGGTTTAGGGTTAGGGTTAGGGTTAGGGGTGGGGGAAGGGTATCTTTTTTTCTTCAGAAATGTAAATAAACCCAATCTGTTTCTTAAATGAGGGACATATTCATATGGCACAGAATGTTTTCACCTCAATAGACGTCATTGATTGGTTGAAATTGAAGAAAAAAAACAGCAAATATCTTACAAACTATAGAATTTTCTCAACAAAGCCAAGAGAAAAAGATGTTTTATAAGCACATTCTACCAGTATACGAAGTTTAAAAGTGTTTAGTTACGTGGAAATTATTTTAAAAAACTGCCGGTCAAACCGAAAAGATCCGACATATGTTATAGAAGTTGCATTCAACCTCCTTGCAACATAGGCAGCAATACATAGAAGACTTAATAAAGAAAGCAAAACGATGCACAAAGATACTTTAGAACAATTACATGTACCATATTTGGCCAACAGAAAGTAACAACAATAACGGTATAGTATACAAACAATAAATTAGATCCACCAAAGGCTATGTCAGTCCCACCTATGCCCGCAATTACTCTGCACCAAGCTACAATAAAATACAATGTACACAAAACGGCGCTGTACGTTTTTGTAACAGGTTGTAGATACACCACACCCAGAGAGATCAACCTATACAACAAACAGAAATTACTAAAACTGCGAGATCACCTGGATAAGCAAAGGGTACACTATAACTGTTGCAGCCAGCTTCAACTCTTACTATCCCTGCTCCTGCATGAAAAAAATGTTGTATTTTTTTTAAAACTAACTCAACACGCAGATACATATATAACATATTAAAAACATTGTTTCACTCAGCCTGTATATGAATATAAAAGGGCACGGATCTTTTCGGTTTGAACGGCAGTTTTTAACATAATTTCTAGGCGCAGGAGTGGCTGTGTGGTAAGTAGCTTGCTAACCAGCCACATGGTTCCGGGTTCAGTCCCACTGCGTGGCATCTTGGGCAAGTGTCTTCTGCTATAGCCCCGGGCCAACCAATGCCTTGTGAGTGGATTTAGTTGACGGAAACTGAAAGAAGCCTGCCGTGTATATGTATATATATATGTGTGTATGTGTGTTTATATGTTTGTGTGTCTGTGTTTGTCCCCCCCCCCAACATCGCTTGACAACCGATGCTGGTGTGTTTACGTCCCCGTCACTTAGCGGTTCGGCAAAAGAGACCGATAGAATAAGTACTGGGCTTACAAAGAATAAGTCCCGGGGTCGATTTGCTCGACTAAAGGCGGTGCTCCAGCATGGCCGCAGTCAAATGACTGAAACAAGTAAAAGAGTAACTAAAAAAATTTTAAACTTCGTATACTAGTAGAATGTATTTGTAAAGCATCTTTTTCTCTTGGCTTTATTGAGAAAATTCTATAGTTTGTAAGATATTTGTTGTTGCTTTTTTCTTCAATTTCTGCAATTTCAACCAATCAATTACGTCTATTGAGGTAAAAAAAAATCATTCTGTGCCGTATGAATATGTCCCTCGATTAAGAAACAGATTGGGTTTATTTATATTTGTGAAGAAAAAAAGATACCCTTCCCCCACCCCTAACCCTAACCCTAAAAGAGATTGAAATGCAATAGATCGATTCTAGGGTCATAATTATGGGTGACAATTTCATATGACACCACTAGAAAAAACTGCCGTTCAAACCGAAAAGATCCAAGGGGGATCACACTTAAGACATATAACTAAGTGCAACATCAACATCTTCACTCTCTATTATCAGAGTTGCTAGGAGGACGTGTATAACTAACAAGAGAGCCAGAGAGATAACGACTGACATGCGTTGACCGATTCCATTTTGCTCATCATCATCTCCGCAACTGTCACCGACTGAATATACAGGAACTGGACAACTGAGAGGGTGCAATATGCCCAGGGACAGTAGGCGAGAGATGGCGAAACCTTTAGCACGCCGGGCAAAATTCATAGCGGCATTTCGTCCGTCTTTATTTTCTGAGTACAAATTTCGCCGAAGTCGACTTTACCTTTCATTCCTTTGGGGATCGATAAAATAAATAAATAATAGTTGAGCACTGTGGTCGATATAATCGATTTATCCCTCTCCCAAAAATTGCTGGCCTTGTGCCAAAAGTTGAAACCAATTCGTCTTGGGTGGGACATGTTATACTTCATATGTTAGCGTTGTATAATCGTTAACATGGCGGAAAGTGAGATGATAGATCACTAAATCGCATCAAATCGTTCGCCAGACAAAAACTACTTACTATATAGGACTGACTGGTCTCTTTTACTCTTTTATTCTTTTACTTGTTTCAGTCATTTGACTGCGGCCATGCTGGAGCACCGCCTTTAATCGAACAACTCGACCCCGGGACTTATTCTTTTGTAAGCCCAGTACTTATTCTATCGGTCTCTTTTGCCGAACCGCTAAGTTACGGGGACACAAACACACCAGCATCGGTTGTCAAGCAATGCTAGGGGTACAAACAAACACAGACACACAAACACACACACGCATATACGACGGGCTTCTTTCAGTTTCCGTCTACGAAATCCACTCACAAGGTTTTGGTCGGCCCGAGGCTATAGTAGAAGACACTTGCCCAAGGTGCCACGCAGTGGGACTGAACCCAGAACCATGTGGTTGGTAAACAAGCTACTTACCACACAGCCACTCCTGCGCCTAATCAAGTTTGAGTCGGGGATTATATAACAATAAGCGTTACACATTCATACAAAGGAATACGGACAGCTAAACACACAAACACACACACACAACAGGATTCTATTGGTTGATTGCATTATTGGCATGAATGGTAATGCTGTCTTCTAAATTAGTAACTTTAAACATACATACACTCAATATGCTTCGAAAACATGCAACAGCACACACACACACACACACACACACACACACACACGAGCCAGTGAGGGGCGGCGTTTACGTCACTGCTCAACCTGCTAGAAAAAGCAGCCATACCACCTACAGATTACATCCTCCATAGGGTCCTTGAAAGGACAAAGCGACGCAGATATGCAACGTATAAGGCAGGATTATCCTGGCTGCAATGCTTTTCAACCGTCAAGGCTGACCTGGGGCTAAAGAACAACAATGATAACATACATACATACATACACACATACATACATACATACACACATACACACATACATACATACATACATATCTGTATACACATTCGCACATATACACAGATATACACGCACATACATACATATACACACACAAACACTTGTACACATACAAACGCACATACGACGACGACGACGACAGCGAAAATAATTTACCGAGTTTATACGATAATATAAAAAAAAGGAACTATATACTATGAAATTTATACCATGAAAACAGGACGAGCAGTGAAAGAGAAGTGGAGTATGGCGATAGCGGCGGCGGTAGAGGCGGCGGTGGTGGAGGTGGTGGTGGTGGTGGTTTTGTTGACGGTGAGGGTGAGTCGTACAACTTGTAGCGGTAGCGATAACGGCAATAGCGGTGGTGCTGGTATCGACGGCGACGACGGCGGCGAGCGTAACGGTGTTGATGTAATGGTGGTGGTGGCGATGGTGACGGTGGTGGTGTGGTGGTGGTGGTGGTGGTGGTGGTGGTGGTGATGTGCTGGTGGTGGTGGTGGTGGTGCTGGTGCTGGTGGCGGCGGCGGCGGGCTAATGGTGATAGTGTTGGTGAGCACATACGTTGTAACGAGGACGATGACGATGATGAATCTTGGTGTTTAATGGCAGAGGCGATGCAACGACGGGGGCTTGTTGCTATTGTTGTTGTTGTTGTTCGTGCTGGTGGTGATGGTGCTGGTGGGTTAGGGTTAGGGTTAGGGTATCAGTGGTAGATAAGGCGGCGAGCTGGCAGAATCGTTAGTACGCCGGGCGAAATGTTCTGAGTTCAAATTCCGCCGAGGTCGACTTTGCCTTTCATCCTTTCGGGGTCGATGAATTAAGTACCAGTTACGCACTGGGGTCGATGTAATCGACTTAATACCTATGTCTGTCCTTATTTGTCCCCTCTATGTTTAGCCCCTTGTGGGTAATAAAGAAATAAGTATCAGTGGTAGAAGTGAGTTTGTGGTGGTGGAAATGGCGGTGCTGGTGAACAGATTTGCTCTTACGATAATAATGATGACGACATCGACAATGATGATGATGATGGTAGCACGGCGGAGACGATGCTACTGGTGTTTGTTGCTATTGGTGATGGTGGTTTTGATGATGATGGCGGTGTTGATGGTGTTGGTGTTAGTGGTGTCGGTGATATTAGTGGTGGTGGTGGTGGTGGTGGTGGTGGTGATGGTGGTGTTGACGGTGGTGGTGGTGGTGGTGGTGGTGGTGGTGATGGTGATGGTGGTAGTGGTTGTAGCGGTGGTGATGGTGGTTTTGATGGTGTTGGTATTGATGGTGGTGTTAGTGGTGTTGGTGATATTAGTGGTGGTGATGGTGGTTGTAACGGTGGTGGTGGTGTTGGTGGTGGTGGTGGTGGTGGTGGTGGTGGTGGTGGTGGTGTCTGTAACGATTGCAGCGTAAGATACAAAAGTAATTCACCGAAGGACAAAAAAAAAAGACTTTTTAAATATCAAAAGAACGAAATTAAGATTCTTGCAATAAATATCGCAAACCCCCACCCCCCAAACCCCACCCCCACCACCTCACCCTCACTTTTTTTCCCCACCATTCCCCACCCCATAACAAACAAACAAACAAACCATTAAATAAATAAATAAATTATAAAATAAATAAGTAAAAAGCAAAATAAACAGATTACTAATTAAAATATAATTAAAATCTTAAATTAGTGTAATTAAAATACTATTAAATCAGCACAATAAATCAAATACCATCAGAATTTGATATTTTACACTCTGTTGAAAATTTTTTTTTTTTTTCTTTTTCTTAGAACTTTATTTCTTTGTTTATTTCCCTTTTGTAATTTCTGTTTATTTTTCGGGTTGGTTTATTCTTATTTTTTTAATGTTTTACTTTTATTATTTATTTACATAACAATCATCAACACCACCACCACCACCGCCACCACCACCACCAGTTCCAGCTGCCGCCATCTCCGCCACTACGATCATCACCACTACCACCACCACTACCACCACCACCACCACCACCGCTACAACCACCACCACCACCACTACCATCACCACCACCACCACTATCCCCACCACCATCATCACCATCACCACCACCACCACGACCAGCTGCCGCCATCTCCGCCACTACGACCATCACCACCACCACCACCACCACCACCACCGCTACAACCACCACCACCACCACTACCATCACCACCACCACCGCTATCCCCACCACCATCATCACCATCACCACCACCACCACCATCACCACCACCACCACTATCCCCACCACCATCATCACCATCACCACCACCACCACTACCATCACCACCACCACCACAATCACCACCACCACCACCACCACCACCACAATCACCACCACCACCACTAGCCCCAGCTGCCGCCATCTCCGCCACTACGACCATCACCACTACCACCACCACCGCCGCCGTCGCCGCCATCACTACAACGGGTTTCATTTTTGATTCCTTTCTTTTTATGCTCCCCTCTTTGTTTTTCTTTTTCACATTTCTGTGAGGTTTTGTTTGTGTGTGTGTGTGTGTGTGTGTGTGTGGTGTGTGTTGTGTGTGTGGTGTGTGTTTGTGCGCGCGCGTTTCTGAAACTACAATATGCAAATGAAATGACTCGTACGTACATGCACGCACTCACACATATACACACAAACACAAAGAAACGTGCGTAGAGTACTTAGACCTAGATACATACGCATATAAAGTATATATGTGTGTGTGTGCGCGCGCGTAATGCGTATTTTTGCGTGTGTGTGTATATATATATATATATACATATACATATATATATATATAGTTAATCCAAACAAGAAAGCACAAAAAAAACACAACGTGAGGACGTGGAACAAATAAAGTATTATTGGACGCTCAGGAAAGAAGGAAAAAAGGAGGGTTTAACGTTTCGAGCGGAGCTCTTCATCGGAAACATAGAAGGAAAGATCAAGAGAAGGGAAGACAGAGGGAAAAAAATCGCCAACGGTACACACGAGGTCACATTTTGATATCTGTAAATATAATATGTAACAATTATTCGGTAGCCATGATAAAACTTCGAGTTTCGGATGTCGGGGCGGAACCCACGCCGGCATCTCTTCAGTTATCGGGCCATCAAAAAAAATAAAGGTAAATTACTGTGTGATTGACCGTTATTAAGACAAAAAAGCTATTAGAATGACCGCTAAGTAAGGGGAGGGAGTAAAGGTAAGGGAGTAGAAATGTTCATAGTAATCGCGTAAGCGCGCATGTCCATACATACACATGCGCGCCTGCACACTCACGTACATACGCCTATATGTATATACTCATCCACCGTCACTTAAAACACACGCATGCTCACCCACATATTCGCCAAAAATATATACATACCCGCATACATGCTCGCACACGCGCGCGCGCACATAAAAGTTCATACACATGTCTATATCGGCACATGCACAAGAAAAAAACAGGGCTAGAAGCAAAATGCACAAAAAAGGTGTAAAAAATAAGCAATAAGAGTAAAACACGTCTTTATACGCACATACTTGTACGCACGCACACACACACGTCTAATATACACACATAACGGTCATTCACACAGTAATTTCCCTTTTTTTTCGATGGCCCGATAACTGAAG
>NW_021833896.1:7500-47500 GCF_006345805.1 Octopus sinensis | reverse complement strand
AAAAGAATTACCTCATATAATTCTCCCTTATCAATAATATAGAACCTCAATTAGGCAACAGTAAAAATTTATTCCAGCCGTGCTATGTGTATTATGAATGTGTGGGGGAGGCCTTACATACACATATTATATTGAGTTTATCATATTGAAACTAGTTTAAGAGTGACAACGAAATATTCACCGATGAAGTGACTCAATACTGAGTATAGAGTTAACTCTACAGCAAAAGTTCCTATTGTTTGATACTTGAAGTTTCCCCTAACGGCTTTTCAACCAGTTCAAGAAGCCTTTAGAGGAAACTTGAGGATCTAGGCAACACGGACTTTTATTATATATGTGAGTGTACTTGTGTCTCTGTGTGTGTATGCGCTCTTGTATGTGTGTGTATTTATACGCACACATGTTCGCATGATCATATATATATATTTATATGTACACGCACATACACGCACACACACATATATGCACATCTATATATACATATAAAGACACACAAACTCACAAACATGCCTATATGTATGCATATGTATATATATATAAAGAGAGAGAGAGAGAGAAAGAACGAGAGCGAGAGAAAGAGAGAGAGGGATTGTATGTATGCATATATATATATATGTATGTATGTATGTATGTATACATATGCGCGCACACACACTCGTTGGTATTAGTTCCAAGTAGACTTCTTTCAAATTTAGTATCCAACACATGATACTAATGTAGGCTTTCATATTTTATATTTAAGGCTTCCTTCTCTTTCTCTCTCTCTCTCTCTCTCTCTCTCTCTCTTCGTGTTCCCATACACATACACACACACAAACATATACATACACAAGGAACAAATACGAAAAAAAGGATAAAACAAAATAAAATCAAAAGAAAAAAAACTCAAGCAAGCAAACAAAAAAAAAGGATAAAACAAAATAAAATCAAAAGAAAAAAAACTCAAGCAAACAAACAAAAAAAAAAGATGCCAATTTTTCTGTATCATTATTCCACTCTCAAATTTGGTCACGCTGGAACAGTTTGCTGTAGCGAACAAGTGGCGGTGGAGAGTGGAAAGTCAGGATTATTGCATTGCCACATTGACATGTTAATATCAATGTCCTTGCTTGTTTCCACTTATTACCCAGCAGGCATTTTTATAAAGCACTTCCTGTGTTTTCAGTATAACTAGTGGAGCTGCAGGAACCAGGATTTCCCAGAGGCGAATGAGCTGCACAGGGTTTAGGTTCCGTTCGCTGTCTGCTTCCAATTAGTTTCTCTTGCAACTTTGGCAAGCTTTTTCTCTCTTTCCATCTCTCTCTCACTCTTTCTCTCTCCCCCCTCTCTCTCTCCGTTTCACGCACACACACACACACGTATCATATTGACCGAGAGATGTCTACAAGAGCCATGAACATTCAGTTTCTCAATGAAAATCCTAATAAAAAATGTAAACTAAAACGTGTATGTGCGCGCGTGTATGTGTATATCTATATGTGTGTGTATATACACAAACACACACACACACACACACATATATATATATGCAGATACATACAGTGTGTGATTATGTTCGAATTGCGAGATCAAGTAGAATATTTAAAACGCACGGCAAGTACTTCCTAGGGTTTCCGTTTGTTTTATGCTATAACTACTGTTGTGTAACTAACCTATTTCAAATTTGTTGATGCTAAAGGCTTGTAATCATATGATTTTTGTTTTTTTTGGGGGGGGGGGTCTTTGCTTTTTGCTATTTTACAGCTTGCCTCTATCTCACTCTCTTTCCATTTCTCTCCCCCCCCCACTCTCTCTCTCTTGTCTTCTGCGTTCATATATCCATTCATTGTGTATATTTCATGGCCCGGTATTCGAATTCCGGAAGTGAAGAAAAAAAATAAAAACCCCTATCCAGTAAACTTAAAATACCAAGCACATACCTAAATATCTGATATCTATGTGTGTGGGTGTGTGAGTGCACCTTTACGCACACAACATATATACATACATGCACACACGCATTCACAGACTTTTATACGTAAATATGTGTGTGTATGCATACACACACACACACACACGTATACACAGATATATATAATATATATATATGTAGTGTGTGTATGTGTATAATATACATACACATACTCTTATATATGCCCTTATATATGTATGTATATGTCTGCATGTGTGAGTGTGTATTTTAATACACAGAGTATATCGTCTTATTGACACCGACCCCTTTACATTTTAAGATCAAATCTTTCCAACATCTATGTTACATTTCTTCTATTCCAAGCCGTTAACATAGACAAAAGTCGTGTTGTGGGAATCATTTTAATTTCAATTGACTAGGCCTCATCTACTAATGCTTATTTAACCCCTTGCAGACGGGAAACGGTACTGACCGCATCGAAACACCGTATGTGTGAGCAGTGCGATGTCTCACTCTGTGCTGCACCGTATTTTCAAATATACCATACTGAGAAGAATCTGTAAATACTCTGTAAAAGTTCCTTGTGTGGAAGATGATGTAGTTACTGGACGGCCTAATACCAGTACACAGCACAGACTGTCAGTACTAAATCCGTCTGCAAGGGATTAATAAATTATCCTCATTAGTAGTAGTTCAGTAGTCGTAGTAGTATTCTTGGTGTACATGAATGTTTAGTATTTGGAATCAATGTCCTCGATACTGGGTCACAACCAGTTTCCTTAGATATCAAAGATTCTTCTTGTAATCCTTGCTGTTCTTAATAGAGTAGACATCTGAATTAATACAACTCTGAATGTTTCACCTATCTAAATAGAAGAATTGTTAAGGCTGTTGGTGACGGTACTTAGGGCGCTTATAATAGATGGGATTACTTTTGTACAGACCTTCTACAGACCTCATAATTCCCAGGCCAAATCCTAGTATTTTCCTATTCAATCTTGTTTTTGACCGTTACATTCATGTCTGCAGATGAAACTACATCAGTAATGATGCAAAGATTTTGGTAGTAAATCCTACTGTCATGGCGGCAAGCTGGCAAAATCGATAGCACGCCGGACAAAGTACTTAGCGGCATTTCGTTCGTCTTTACGTTCTGAATTCAAATTCCACTGAGGTCGACTTTGCCTTTCATCCTTTCGGGGTCGATAAAATAAGTACCAGTCGCACACTGGGGTCAATACAATCCACTTACACCCTTCCCCGTAATTCCTGGACTTGTGCCAAAATTTGAAACCGGCATTGATCTGACTATTCAGTTGTATTCTTTTCCAATTTTCTCTTTCATCTCCGTCGATTATACCTTGCTCCCAAAATATCCAACCTAGATGCCATTATCATTTTGTTGAACCCCGACTCAACTCCGAACAAAAACATTTAAACCACGATCATCCATAACTTTTAGTCACAGCCTACCTTCTACTGTATTATTTAACATGACTCTCTTATTTAAGATGATACAATATGATTTGAAGGAGCTTTGGTCCCTATGTCAAACAGACAGACCGACAACAGAGATTCCATCTCTGACTTTCTGTGGTCATATGTTATATCAGAATTCATAAGTTTTTAAGGTGGTTCTGTGCAGAGAGGATCACTAAAGTGTCTCTTTCGTAATTTTTCATACACAAATATATAGACTGTCCTTGAAGGAGATTCAGTTGCCAAATTCGTCATACAACATTGGCTGACAGATACTTTTAGAGTCTATTTGACCGAACGCCTGGCGAGAAGAGAAAATCACCAGAGACTACGTAGAGCTTCCTGGTGAACGTTGGTTGACATTTTGAATATGAAACAAAATGACAGTCTGGCAACGATGCAAAGTGCATCAATTTGGAAAACGATGTTATTATTCATAGCAACACTGATCTTTTATGTTTTGTTTATTTCACTTCTGTCGATACATAAATATTGCATGCATTTCTGTAAATACTATTTATACGCACATACATGATTACATACATACATAGATACATACATACTCATATATATATAGATAGATATAGATATATATGTGTGTGTGTGTGTGTATATGTGTGTGTGTGCGTATACATGTATATACATATAATTTTATATATACATATACATGTGTATGATTATGAAGTTCCATGTGTGTATGCATGTATACACACATTTACACATACACGTTTGGTTCATACTTGTTTGAAACAAAGTCTGGCTGCATTCATAATGATGATACGAATGACAGTTCCAACAGTAATCACCCCGCTGGGACACGAACCTTTGCTGTTTCCTCTTTCTGTTTTCTCACATACACACATCCATATGTCTATATGTTTGTACACACACACTCACACTCACACACACACTCACACACATACACACACACTCACACACACATAGATATAGTGGCAATAGTTGTAGCTGTGATATGTAGAAGACAAAGTGGTCAAGAGGTATTGTCTGTATGCATCTCTTCAGAGTAAATAACTCTAAATTAAATTAAATGTAAGTGATATTATGCCTTGCGAAGGCGGCGAGCTGGCAGAATCGTGAGAACGCCGGTTAAATGCTTACCAGCATTTAGTCCATCTATATGTTCCGAGTTCAAGTTCCGCCGAGGTCCATCTCACCTTTTATCGTTTCGGAGTCGAGAATACAAGCACTGGTTGTGCACTGAGGTCGATGCAATCGATTTACCCACCCCGCTGAAATTTCTGGCCTCGTGCCAAAATTTGAAAACAATATTACGTCTTGCGACAGAACAATTAGCTAAGTGTCAAAGGACACAGTTTTATAGTTGACAACAGAAAAATGGTTTTAATCCTCCCTGTGATACCTGTAAAACATTCAGCAGGCGCAGGCGTGGCTGCGTGGTAAGACGTTTATTTCCTATGCGCGTACTTCCGAGTTCAGTCTCATTGCGTGGACCCTTAGGCAAATGTATTCTGCTATAGCTCCGGGCCGACAAAAGCCTTGTGAGCAGATTTAACAGTCGGAAACTGAAAGAAGTCCGTCGTATGTATGTGTGGGGGGGGGGGGTGAGTTTGGAGGGATATTTCATCCAGATGGATACTGTGGTGACTCTTAGTTATATTCCATGTTACAGATAACTCTATATCGATCAGTATTTAACGCCTATGACTACTATTAGTTGTTAGTCACTTTGTAAATTTCTCCAATGGGTAATTCTGTGTTCGCTTCAATGGACGGTAATATTGCCTGGAATATATATCAGCAGTAATTATAACGATATAGAACATGGAGACTTTATTCGCTCTTATCTTGCCATTTTATACAGCATATTTTTATGACCATTATGACTTACGTGCTTTCACTGTATAGATTACGGGTAGTTGTAGTTGCAGCCTGGCACGATTTTCAGTGCACCTTCTTCAGGGTCTATCTGTTTGGTTAGTTGTGTGTGCGTGTGCTTGTGTGTGTGCTTGTGTGTGTGTTTACTTGTGTGTGTGTGTGCTTGTGTGTGTGTTTACTTGTGTGTGTGTGTGTGTGTGTCATTGTGCTTTTCCCTCACCACCACTTGACCGGTGATCGTGCATTTACGTCCCAATAACTTAATGGTTTGGAAAAGGGATAGAATAAGCGCCAGGCCTTAAAATATGAGAAACGGTGTCGATTCGTTCAACTAAAACCCTCCAGGGCGGTACTCCAGCATGGCCGCAGTCCAATGACTGGATGAAATAAAAGATAAACGACATGAGTATTCATATAAGTACCTACATACATATATACATACATACATTCATACGTACATACATACGTATGTATGTGTATATACGTATGTATGTACTACACACACACAAGTTTTCTCTCTCTCTCTCTCTCTCTCTCTTCTCTCTCTCTCTCTCTCTCTCATACACATATA
Organism: Octopus sinensis; assembly: GCF_006345805.1. Classification (NCBI taxonomy): domain Eukaryota; kingdom Metazoa; phylum Mollusca; class Cephalopoda; order Octopoda; family Octopodidae; genus Octopus; species Octopus sinensis. The sequence goes on along the minus strand of NW_021833896.1, from coordinate 41,681 downwards.
CACATAAAGTATGTGATTTAATAACTTTCTGGTGTTTTCATTAATTCTTTCCACTTCTTAATATTATCCCAAGTCCTAATGCAATCTATTGTACTCCGTTAATGAAGCTTTGTCTAATATACTTCTTTTATATCTCGCTATTTAAACACTACACGCTTCTAAGTACGGGATAGTATCTTTTGAATTTTAATGGTTCACTGAACACGTCATATCCTTCATCTTTATGTAGCTAAGCTAATGTTTAGTCTCCTATACACTGAGCTGTTATATATGGGAGTTAGCAGTGGCGATTCTCAATAGTGATCGCTTTGGCATCAGTGTGCAAAACATAATTATCAAAGGCCTTCATGCAATAAAATACTATTATATTGTTTTGCATCTTGTGCAAAATTGTTCGTTTGTGGTTGGTCTTGGGATTAAACCTGCTGAGTGTATTTTTGTTTTCTCTTTCTTTTTTTTTTCTTTATTTCTTTTTTTTTTATTTTATCGAGCAATAAATGAGAACTGGTGTTTATTGACCATCGACTTGCTGTATTTCGGATTTTACAACACAGCTAGCACATACCAATTTTCTTCGTTTTCATTTTATTCGCCATTGTCTTTGTGTGCGAAAATCTCTTCCTTTCAAGATTACGAGGCTATATTGCCTTTGTTAGCATTTATAACCGTAATGGTTCTTTCGTTACATCCTTGGTTCGCAAGTAACGTTTTTTTTTTTTTTAATGTTGGTTTAAAGGAAGGAAGGGAGGAACGAACGAACAAACGAACGAACGAACGAAGGAGAGGGAAGGGAGAAATAGAGAGAGGGAGGAAGACAGAGAGAAAGAAACAAACAAATAAAAGACAAGAAGAAAGAAAGAAAAAAGGATTGAATGAATGAATGAATGAATGAATGAAAGAAGGAAAGGATGAAGAAGGAAGAAGAAATGAAGGGAAGAAATAAATGCAGAAAGAAGGAAAAACAAAAAAAAAAGAGATGAATGAAGCAAAGAAGCAATGCAATGAAGAAGCAAATACTGAAGGAAAGAAAGAAACAAACAAACAAAAATAACAGATAGAGAAATAAGGAGAAAGAAAGAAGGAAAGAGAGAAGCAAAAATAAAAAAGGAAGGAATTAATTTTCTGTGTTGAACACATCACTTCACAGCTTCCGCTAGAATGACTCTTTTCACTTAGTTTCATGGATTATTATCATTATTGTTGTTGTTGTTGCAGTCGTTTTGTTGTTATTTATATTATCAACATCAGCAACATCATTGTCCTCGTCATCGTCATCACCACCACCACCACCACCACCATCATCATCATCATCATCATCATCATCATCATCATCACCACTGCTGCTGCTGCTGCTGCTGCTACTACTACTACTACTACTACTACTACCACTACTACTACCACTACTACAACTACTATTTCGTAAAGAATCGATTTGGTCTTTTGTGTTTTGGGGTGACAGGAGTAGGTGTGTAAGATCAGAACTGTAGCTGAGAATTTAGGTTAAAATAAACAATAATAACAACAACAAATAGATAAAGCAAAAAAAAAAGTCAATAATAGTTTAATAAATGCGAACTAGGGAATATTTCTGATTGAGAAGCCTAATCAATATTGAAATAAAGGAGACTTCATCCAGCAACTCGTGTAATTTTGCCAGACTCTTGCCTTTATGAATATACGTGACATCACCACGTGACCTGCATATATTAAATGGTAGTTAGAAATATTCATTTGGAAGACTTCAAATTCCATTTCCAAAATAGACTCGATTTTAAAACGAAATTCCAGAAGTGCCCTTTGAAAATGGCACGCAAATATATTTCTTCTGTGTTTTATATACATACATACATACATACATACAAACATATATATATTACTAATTTACAGATGTTTAATACTAATTATATATATATATATATATTATATATATATATATATATATGAGTGGGTGTGTGTGTGCGTGCATATATGTATATATATATATGTATATATATATAATATATATATATATATATATATATATGCATGTATATATATATATGTGTGCGTATGTGCCTATATATACATATGTACATGTGTATATATATATTTATATGTATATATTACACACATGCATACATATATATATATATATATATATAATATATATATATATATATATATATATATATATATATATACACCTAGACGTATACTCAGATACACACGTTCACACGCACATTTAAATACTATGTGTAAATCATAAATTAGACATATACAGAACACACATGTATATCATTACATATGTATGTATGTATGAATATGTATGATGCGTATATCCATGTATGAAAGTATGTGCATTTTGTATGTATGCGGGACAGGTTTCACAAAAATGAGGTAAATATGGGAGGAATGCCGCTAGTGGTATGAGATACATCTAATGGTTTACAGCGTTTCGTTCTGTGAGATTTATTTCTGGATTCAAACATCAACTGTGTCTGCGCTATCTTTGTAAGGTTAATCAATGCTATACTTCAATAGGACTCAGCGAGATTAAATATGCTAACGTATTACTTCTGAATTCATAAGTTGTATGGTGTTGTCTGTAATTTTCATCGGAATACTCTTTGCCAAATCAGAAAACAGTTGTTATTTATTATTATTATCAACTGGTACTTAATTTATTGATGCTTTTGGACTCGATGAAATAAGTACCGCTTGATCACTGTGAGTCTATGTAATCGACTTAGCACCCCCCTCGAAATTTCGGGCATTGTGCCAAAATTTGAAACTATTATTATTATTATTACTGATAAGATCGCTTTATGGTATACGCATGTACAACGTTATAGGAATTAACGACAGCTAATGTTCCTTGTGTGGAGACACATGGCCTAGTGGTTAGAGCTGCTGATTCGCGATCGAGGGATCGCGGGTTCGAATTTCAGACCGGGTGATGATTGTGTTTATGAGCGAAACACTTAGGTTCCACTCAGCTCTAGCAGAAGGCAAGGGTGAACGTCTGCTGATTCTTTCGCCACAACTTTCTCTCACTCTTTCCACCTGTATCTAGCAGCTCACCTGCAACGGACCGGCATCCTGTCCAGGTGGGGAATCTATACCCCAATGAAACCGGGGAACCAGGCATGGCTCGAGAAGGAACAAATAACAACAATGTTCCTTGTAGAGCAAAATCAGTTATTGCTGTCATCATCGTCGTTGTCGTTGTTTCCTCTGCTGAAATGCGAAAACATTACAAAAAGAAATATTTCGTTTTTGTGTGTGGTTTGCAAGATTCTTAATGTGAATTCGTGTGTTGAAGCATAATTTATTGTGTCTGGGGAAAGTCATTCTCTTTTAGTATCTTATTAATTTAAAACACTCAGCGGTCTGATTCTCACTCAATTACACGTAAATGAGTGCGTTAAATTAATAAGGCACTAAATGAGAATGACTCTCCCCAGACAATAAAAAGAAATGATCTTTCTTTCTAATTTTGGCACATGACCAATAATTTTAGGGGAGGTGTTAAGTCGATTACATCGACCCTAGTGCTCAACTGATGCTTATTTTATCAACCACGAAAGGATAAACGGCAAAGGTGACCTCGGCAGAATTCTAAATGTCTTGCGATTTTCCTTGGCACTCTGGATTTGAGTTCAAATCCTGCCAAGGTCAGCTTTGCTCTTCATCATCCTTTCGTGGGGTAAGAAATAAGTGCCAGTTCGTTTCTTCTAACACCCCACCACACTCTACATCTCCTCTCTCTCTCTCTCTCTCTCTCTCTCTCTCTCTCCTCTCTCTCTCTCTCTCTCTCTCTCTCTCTCTCTCTCTCTCTCTCTCTGAAGTAAATCGATTGTAGTCAGACATAGAGAGGGATCGTTTTCAATACCCGAAACATGTCGTATGTAAGAACGACGACTCTGCGACTCCACCAGGAATTGAGAACTCAAGGTGAGAGAGTTAAAGTAAGTAGTGGTAGGTCGACTAGCTCAACCTCATCCCCCGCTAACTGTTGAAGGTTTGCGTCTCACGTTAGAGCTCAATATGTACGTCAGAAAGAATGCTCGTAAACACATATGCTACATTAACGCAAATATATATATTTTACCACACATCCATCTACACACCAATATACATAGATACATTCACCCAAATGGATGAGATGTATGTGTATGCGTGTATATTTGTAAGTGTTTTTCTGAGTTTAAATGTGTTGTGTGCAGGTGTGTGAAAGTGATTCGTGCGGAGCAAATATTGGTATGACAAACCGGAAATGGAGTACCGATCAAAGAAATGAGAAGTATGGCCACTTCAAGTACACGCGCACGCAGAAACAGCACCCTCTCCCCGATTTCTCTCTCCCTCTCTCTCTCTCTCTCTCTCTTTCCCCTTCTTTCTTTTCATAAATTTGAAAGATGGCTTCACTTGAAATAATTAAGTAGCGATTTTGTTGTTTAATGTTGATTAGAATCTCATGTTCTTAGTGACATAAAGAAAATTTTCGTCGTTTCGTGTTGCAGTAAAATAAAGAATTTTTGATAGATCTTTTTTTTTTTCGCTGCTTTTATTGTTTAGTTGCTTTTGAAATTGCTGCCACTGATGTTGGTGTCCGTGTTGTTGCTTTTCCGTGTATATATATATATATATAGAGAGAGAGAGAGAGAGAGAGAGTGAGAGAGAGAGAGAGAGAGAGAGAGAGAGAGATTATGGTATGCACGGACGTATGTATGTATGTACGTATAAATTCATACATTGGTGTGTACTCGTTGTTGAGGGGGGGTGCTCTTTATACTACAGCCGTCACTTCTGAAAACTCAGTTTGAACCATACCAGCACCAGCTCTAACAGCAACACAACCACCACCACCACCACCACCACAATCATCATTATCATGTGTCGTAATACAGATAAAATGCACTGATTGTAATTATATACGCTGCTAGTTCGAATTCTGTTGGAATCGATTTTCTCATATCTCCATGGCCGTTGAAATAAGCAATATTCATACAAAGAGCTTAGCGGCATTTCTTCCGGGGTTGTTCTAAGCTCAAATTACGCTATGGTCGATACTTACACTAAGGTCGATAAAATAAAGTACCGACCAAGTACTGCGTCGGTGTAATCGACTCCCTCTTCCTCCAAAATTCCTGGCTTTGTGCAAAAAATTGAAACAATTATTATTATTGGTGGTAGTGTTGTTATTGCTGCCTCTATCTAAACAAAATCTAGACTATGTATCTCCAGCCAAATTCTACGTATTTTGTCTACACCAAATGTCTGTCTACTCAACCAAAATCTATGTAATGTTTAGCTTGCAAGAGCTGTATGAATCCCGCCAGCATTCACAGTGTCACAGAACTCTAAATACCCTACCCCAACACGCATGTGTATGTATTTATGTATATATTGTATGCATGTGTGTGTGTGTGTGTGTTTGCTGATAATTGTTAAGACTGATATTAATTATGAATTATTAAACCGTTTATAATGAATTCTAACATTGAACTTAATTTTCTATTTTTATTCTTGTCTATTTCAGAACTAATAGAAAAACATTAAAATATAAAAAATAAAAAAATAGAATGTTGCGGACATTTACTTAAAATGGCAGCCATTACCGGAAGTTGTTATGTTTTATTCCTGAATATATATTGCAAGGTAAGAACTAAATTATTTCACTGAATATCGAAATTTTCATTTCTATTTTGTAATATATATTAATGTATGTGTGTATGTATGTATGTATGTATGTATGTATGTATGTATGTATGTATGTATGTATGTATGTATGTATGTATCTATGTACGTGTACATGTATATTGATAAATAGATACATACATGTGTGTGTGAGTGTATGTGTGTGTGTGAGTGTATGTGTGTGTGTGTGTGTGTGTGTGTGTGTGTGTGTGTGTGTATGTGTGTGTGTGTGTGTGTGTGTTCTCTAGCTTGTCAATGATGCATACTTTACATTCGTATAGATTACTCGTGTAGAAATTTTAACCCGGTATTCTTTAACCTATTAACCTGATAAAAGTCTCGAGTGACTATCTCACAACTATTTCCTGTCCCAATGTAGCCTTCAATAGACGAAACATCGCCATCTTGTATAGAAATACATGAATGTTTATATAGATGTGCGTATACACTCATACACGTGCTTACAGAAGCTCATTCACAAAAATATGCACACGCATGTAGTTACATACACACACACACACACACACACACACACACACACACACATACATTCACATATATTTACACAAATACACACGCACATATACACACAAACACATAACTGAATATATACAAAAGTGAATACTGGTTTGTTTCAACATAACAGTTTATGTGATTTATTTGAGGAAAATTAGGAAAACAAGAAGTTACAGCAATGCATGATATTGTTATATGTTGTTGAGCTGGCAGAATCGTTAGCACGCCGAGCAAAATACTTAGCAGTATTTCGTACGTTTTTACATTCTGAGTTCAAATTTCGCCGAGGTTGACTTACCTTTCATCCTTTCGGGGTCGATTAATTAAGTACCAGTCAAGTACTGAGGTCGACGTTATCGACTATCCCCCTCCCCACAAATTCAAGGCCTTGTACCTATAGTAAGTAGAAAGGATTATTTTAAAACAACTCAGAATTGTTAAGAAAATCCTTTTGCAATCCCGAGATCCCACGCTCAAATCCAGTGTCTAACCAAGTGATTTTTTTTTTATCGTAGCCTTAGGACAGCCCAAGTCTTTTGAGTTATATTGGGTTGACAGAAACTAAATAGAAACCGATCATAAATCCATAAATTCAACGGATTTAGCAATCTCAAAAAGTATGTTTAAGTTACCAGTCATACTTGCCTGTGAGTGATGATTATGATCTATACTGATAAATATATACAAATTAGGCAATGATTATCATGACTACATCTATAAAAATTAATTACTAAATATGAAAAAGTAAATGATTTCCAATTCATTTTGAAAATGTTAATTTTATACTTGAAACTTAATGTATAATTCAGAAAATGGCTAATAATTTCATTTTAAACAGATGTAATTTCTCTGTACTTTTTATTTTCTGTACCATTTATTTTCATGTATATACTTTCTGGCAGTTTTTCTATATATCGATAATAGAGAGATGGATCGCTGCTCCCTCTAGCGATCGAGCGTCCATCATTAGCGAGACCAGGGAAGGTCGAAATCACGTTATCTGCTGACTTCGGTGCAAAAAGGTGGTGGGGATTTATTTCCCCGCTAGCGATATAGATAAGCGTGTATTTTGCACCAAAAGCCAATATGAGAGTTTCTCTGATGGTAACTACCGCAGTATAGTTTGTTTTATTAGAACATCCACATTTAAGTAGTAATATCTAGTGCCGTTAATGTTATTCAAAAATGAATTAAATCTATTATCTTAAAGGCAAAACGATTCCTGCTATTGCCCAGTATACTATAGGTTAATATAAAATGAAGAGTGTGCGTGTGTTATGCTGTATCGTTTGAGCTAATAAAATCCCAACCCCAGAATCACGAACATCCTCTCAAACTACCACCGAACCCAGATGCTCTTCGCGTCACTCACTCAACCACTAGTAATTTTTTTTTTCTTTATTGTTTTGTTACTGTATGATTGTGTCACAGGTTATCTCAACTGCACTGCCAGCCCTTTCTCATGCCGCCACTTATCAGACCACTCATCATTCTCCCTAAGAAAACCATACTTCACACTTCCTCTCACACCAGTACACTCAAGCCATACTTCACTCTATATCTTTCATTCACTACGGTAACCGCCTTATCTTGTTTCTATCTCCAGCTTTTAATTTATTTACATTCTTTTTTTAAATTCCTCATTTCTCACAAATTTTGTCCGAAACCTTAACTTTTTGTCTCAACAACTAAATTTGTAAATTTGCCAATTCCGAAGTTTTACTGAAGCTCTTGACGGTATCTATTTCTCTCCCTTTTTTCTTTCTTTCTTTTTTTTTTTTTAGTTTCGTATTGTTATCGTTTATCTTTTATGGGTTTCAGTCATAGGATTGTGGCCACGCTGGGGCACTGCTTTGAAGGGTTTTAGTCGAATAAATCGACCCTAGTCTGTTACTTACTCCATCGGCTCTTATGCCGAACAGCTAAGTTACGGAGATGTAAACAAACCAACACGGGTTGTCAAGTGGTGGTGGTGGTGTTGGGGAGATACAGATACAAAGACGCACACACACACACACATACATATATACGATGGGCTTCTTTCAGTTTCGGTCCACAAAATTCACTTACAAGGGTCTGCCCAGTCCAAGGCTATATAGTAGCAGAAATGTAACCAAGGTGCCACGCGGTGCAACTAAATCTGAAAGCATTTGGTTGGAAAGCAAACTGCTTTCCACATCGCATAATGAATTTTATCTCATTCTCATGATTTCAAATCAACAACGAATATATCACTTCGATCATAAAAGCGTCAAGATTGGATCAGCATCTATTACAGTAAGTTTGTGAGCTAAAAATTGTACCTTCATTATTATGCCCCTCTCGGAATTAGACTGAATGTTTCCTGGGATAACTTTTGAAAGCAGTTCTTAATTATTGAAGTATTGAAAACAAAATCGATAGATATATGAAATCTTAGCATGCCTTGCGAAAATAAATGAATTAACTGATTATCCTTTAAGGCAGTCTAAGATCCAAGATCTAGCCAACTAGGAGAAGCATCGTACTCTCAACAGTTACCCGACCGTGGGTGTTTCTCTTAGTGCGTGCACACACACACACAAATACGCACGCACACACAAAGACACACACATACATGCATACATATATATATATGTATATAGGTATTGTGTATGTTTCTAAAAGCAATATTTTTTAATTATCATTATGGTATATTGTCCTTGAAGCGACGAACTGGCAGAATCGTTAGCACGCCGGACGAAATACAACAAAGCATTTGGTTTGGTTTACGTTCTGAATTCTGATTCCGTCGAGGTCGACTCTGCCCTTCATCTATTCGGGGTCGATAAAATAAGTACCAACCGAGAACTATGGTCGGTATAATCGATTAGTCCCTTCCCCCAAATTTCAAGCCTTGTGCCAATAACAGAAAGGATTACAGTATATTGACCCAAGGAGGCGAGCCGGCAGAATCGTTATAACGTCAGACAAATGCTTTGAGGAATTTCTTCCTGCTATCGGGGTCGATAAAATAATGATGCATTCGAGTAGCTTCTTCCACAAATATTTCGGGTCTTGTGCCTATAGTAGAAAAAATTGACAGATATATTGTCCTACTGAGAGTGATAAGCAATTCCGTTGAGAATTTACTTCGTTAATACCTACTGGATATTTATTTATGCCACGTGCCAGGCATGTAAGTATACGTGCATATCTACATTGACGGGTATGTGCATGTGCTCGCACGCGAAATAAAATAAAAGACTGAGTGAGATACAGATGCATGCACAAATACATACACACACACACACACAAAAATATATATATATATGCATATGCATATATATGCATGTGCATATATATATATATGCATATGCATACACTTACCTATATATATATATATATATATATATATATATACACATATATAAAAACACATGTACGTGTGTGGTGTGTGTATGTATACACACACATATAGCTGAAGGTAGATTGTGAAGAAAACAAACATGTGAGAAAGAGAGAGAAGTTAAAAAGACTAAAAAAACAAGTTGCGTGTGTGTGTGAGAGAGAGAGGGGGGGAGTATCAGGCAGATAAATGTGAAAGGATCTGGTGGAATAGAATCAAGCGCAAAATGAGCAGATGGTAGATAAGGACTGTCATAGGCAAATGCACAGAGTAGGAGGAGTGGGAGAGATAGAAATAGAGGACATACTGATGATGATGATGATGATGAGGGGGGTGACCTTCGCCCTTTTATCTCTCTCTCTCTCTCTCTCTCTCTCTCTTCTGCTCAATGCATGGACACGTACTTTTATTCACGACCTTATTGTCCACAGTATACATATTTGCCATTTATATATACTCACAGGAACTATACTCTTGCACTATATACCTACAGCACTCAGAAACAGAGATGTTCCAGTGCTTCTATAACTGCATACGTAAACATACAGACACACATATAGACATGTATACATACATAGTTATGCGTGGTGTGTGTATGCATGTGTGTGTGTATGTGTGTGCGCGCGCGTGTGTTTGTATGTATGTATGTGTGTGTACACTGAATCTTCGTCGAATAAGCATGTGGCTGAACATTCCACAGATATGTGCATCCCAAGTATCCTTAACGTAATTCTCGGGCACAATCGGTGTCACACAGTGTAATGAATCTGCCAACTTGTCAACGTCATAACAACAACAACAACAAAAACAACAGCAACAACAACAACAACAACTATATCAAAAATTATACTATAATAATAATAATGCTTTATTTGGTACAAAGGCAACACAAATATATATGCTGAGATTTACATCCATGCACATAGTTGTTCCATTGTCCATATATGGAATTGTATTAGTTCAATTATTAGTGAGAAGAAATGTGATTATAATGTCCTTCGGTGATGCGTATTTATTTCAAAGAAAACACACCTACAATACTGAACTCGTTTCTTTGTTATTCCTCTATCTAACCCCAATCATATGATTCCCTTCAATTTCTAAGAATTTACCATCTCCCATAACGCTACATGTTGACATCTCTTTCTGACACAAAACTCCATCACAAAGTCTGAGTTAACTCTACAAAGTCAGGCATGTATTTCTTGCTGTCGTTATTGTTATTGTTGTATTTTTCTTTTTTATTTTTGTTTTAAATTTCATCTCTTAATCCCCCTTTTCAAAGCATGAATAAATCCTTGCACAAATCCCATTCAAAACGACAGTCATAGACTAGTTTTTAGAACGCCCCAAAGCGTTTACGTAAACGGACAAGTCAGTAGAGTACAATCGACGGTCTGCATCCTACCAAGGGTGCCACAACCTGCAGATTGATGACAAATATCAAACATCCTTAGAGAAATCTAACGTCGTTAAATGCCGTGATTCCCTTCAAGCTATTTTTGTCAGACAAAAATTATCGAGTCACAGTTAGCCCTCGGATAAAATGGTTTGTGATATTCGTCAAACTTCTCTTTTAAACAATCAGTTTTACTAGACAAATATATATATATATATATATATATATATATATATATATATATATATATATGTAAAAGTAAAAAAATATACAAACTGGGACAAGAACGTGAAACAATATATATACAGAAGAGAGAGAGAGAGAGAGAGAGAGAGAGAGAGAGAGAGAGAGAGAGAGAGACTTCATCTACTCAGGACATTTGCAACAGTTTCATTAAGAATATCATACTTCCGTTTGGGTAGGTTTTTTTAAAATTTGTATCACTCCTCATCATCGTCATGATTTTTTTAATGGAACACAGTCCAATAACGACATATATTCTTTTTAAGTTCACTACCCTTTATTGTTTTTTTTTTATCATTAGTCCGCTCGGAAAATATCGTTTCATTATAAGGATAGTTAATGCGGATTTTGAACTCAAAATGCACAGAACGGGAGCAAATGTCTCAAAGCATCCTAGTGCTTCAAACGCTCTAAATGCTAAGTTTTCCTCTTCATTCCTAGTGAGATCAATATATATAGGGTTGGCCAAAAGTCACCTGACAGTAAATCAAAACCATTTAATTCCAAGATTTATTTATGTTTAACAAGTGGATGAATTTAATAAAAGCATCTAAATATGAAACATCATGAAAATTGTTCAAACTGAAGTCCTTCTTGAGTGACACATTTTGCCATTCGACTCAATACAGAATTCAGCCTTTCAGGGTTGATAAATATATTTCAATTATTTTCTTAAAGTCTCTATCTCCATTCTCTCTCATACCTCTTCTCTCCCTAATTCCCGCATTCTCCCCCACTCCACCCTCTCTCTCTCCGTTTCCTTCTTTCTCTCAGCCAAAGAACTACCTCTACAGCCGACAAGATGATGTCTTGTAAAAAGAGATTCGGAAGAAAGTAACGACAAACCATTTTGTATTCTTCCAAGAAGACGTCAGGGATTCGTTTCTTGACTCTTTTGATGCATCGTTCCTTTACTTTTCGCCAAATTCTTTAACACATTCCAAAATTAGAAACCCTTGAACTTCACCTTCGTATATTGTGAATGGCAGGCACTTCAAGTTTATCTCGCAGTTTCAACTTACTGCTGGTTAAGAATTTACCTGCGTAAGTTTACCCTAACGGACCCCCTCCCGCCCCAAAATCTTCAAATTATTCCCCTCCTCTTCCTGGTCCTTTTTCCTCCTTCTTCCATCTCTCATAGAATCTATTGGTTTAGTGGCATATATATGTATATATATATATATATATATATATATATATATATGTTATATTGTTACTTTGTCAATATTATTAACCCCAGCCACTAAAAGTTATCGCTGATATGCAATCAGATAACACACCAGATGCGAATAATGAGTTTTTAATTACATATGATAACTTTACTGTTGAAGAAGTGGACGATGGTGGTGTGCGTTCGGAAAATGCGAAGCGGCGATATTTATGCCGTTTTCCCAGGGGCATTTTAGCAAAATGTGAGCGAAGCACTCCGAACAGAGAATCGAAAACCGGGATCGTGAATGCAATTCGTCCAGGATGTAACTACAGCAGCATGGCGTTTGTCACTGAATTGCTTGTCCTCATCGCCGGCACCACCACCACCACTACAGCAATCGACGCCACCACCAAAATCGTTAGCACAACCGCTATCATCCCCGTCCTCTTCCACCTCCCATCCTCCTCCTTCTTCTCCTCCTCCTCATCATCATCACCATCACCATCACCGTTACCACCAACTTCAGTCCAATAATTACCATTATCATCATTCATGTTATCATTATGAACAGCATGCCGTTATCATCATAATCATCATTATCGACCTCATCATAATCAATTTTACCTGCCTCTCCCTATCCCGCTCTTTCTTCTCCCTCTCTCTCCCCCTCTCTCTCTCTCTCTCTCCCTATATATGTATGTATGTATGTATGTATGTATGTACACTATTCTTAAACAAGAATATTATTGATAATGACTTCGAAGTTTTGACCTCGAAAACTATCGTAAAGTTAATACAAGATGGTTTTTATCATAACTAATCATAAAACAAACATGAAGATAGACAGGCAGACAGACAGACAGACAGACAGACAGAGAGAGAGAGAGAGAGAGAGAGAGAGAGAGGTTTGGTGTAACAAACAGGAAAATAGAAGTCAAATCATGCGTGTACATATATTTTATTAATAATCGACAAAGTTAGAGTGACTCCATGGCCGAGAGTTTCTTGCATTGACATTAACCATCAATGGATGGATGGATGGATGGATGGATGGATGGATGGATGGATAGATAGATAGATAGATAGATAGATAGATAGATAGATAGATAGATAGATAGATAGATAGATAGATAGATAGATAGATAGATAGATAGATAGATAGATAGATATCTCAGTCTATCCATTTATCGTCCAATATACCCATCCACCTACATCTTACCTACCTATCTACCTCATATTCCTTCTGCTGCAGTATCTACCGTCTCTTATTCAAACATGCAAACACATCACACTGCACACATATACATCACGCTATATAACACACATACATTTTACAGACTCTCATATTACAGACACCCAACCCCGCCTAAATTATTTTTTTATTCAGAACCATCTACACAGACACGCACGCACCCTCCCGCCTCTCTATCTCTCTTGTTATCTCTCGTTATCTCTCTCTCTTCTTCTCCTAAACAACTGTCAAGATTGAATTATAGGAACAACGCACCAGTTGACACTTGAATATCACTTTTAAACACACGAGCACGTGGGCGCACATTCTCATGTACATACATTCATGCAAACATTCATATATACATGCATACATGCATGCATACTTACATACATTCATACATATATATATATGTATGTGTATGTATATATATATATATTATATATATATATATATATAATATATATATATATATATATATATATATGTGCATGTATGTATGTATTATATATATATATATACATATGTTCATAGACGGGCGTGTAGGGAGAGTCATTCACACCTACGATCACATGCCATTTTTTACCATCACTTTCCACTTTTTTCAATTCTATATTCTTTCACTATCTCTCACTTTCTCATTCCCCTCTCTCCTCCATACGTGTGTGTGTGTGTGTGTGTGTGTGTGTGTATTAGGGTACCGAAATACCAACTTCATCTAGTAGGAGTCAACACAAATTTCTCACTATTAAGAAACACGCACAATAAATGTAACGAATATAAGAAAATTTATTTGTATATTTTGCCTGTTTAAGTTAAACTTGTTGGCCACTTTATTGTTATTCTTATTCCTAATAATAATAATGATACTTTATTAAATCATATATATTTCCAGTAAATATTGGTGCCGCCTTGTACCATTTATCTACTCATATATATATATATATATATATATATATATATATATATATATATGTTGATTCGCTAGCCTCTGCACGCATTTTTTTTCTCACCTTCTTTCTGTGTTTCTTCTCTGTGTATCTTTCTGTTGAAGAGCGTAGGCTCGAAACGTAAAAGACTTTTTTTATTTATATTCCTGAGCGCCATACTAATACAATAGATAGATAGATAGATAGATAGATAGATAGGTAGCTGTGTCTCTTGAAGTAACTAAAAGCATTTATATTGTGACACCATCATTACGTTCTCTTTCTCTCTCTCTAGTCCTCCCTTTCTCTCTCTTTCTAGCTGTATGTGTATGTGTGTGTGTGTGGGTTCAGTGGTTATATTTAAGAGCAAATGCTAATTCTATTGATTGCTGAGGCAAAACGTCCAGTCAACTGCAGGCATTTTGTAACATATCTGAATAAATATAATTAACTTTATGTGCTTCTGTTTGCCATAAAATTTACTCTGCATCGAATCTTGGGAATGATGACCTTAAGTTTTTACGTCTGGACTCATATTTATAATAATAATAATAATAATAGTAGAGGTTTAATATCAGTAGAAGACTGTGTGTAGTTAGCTAGAGTGGTTATAGCCTCCTACGTAGGTAATAGTGAAGAAACTTTAAGATCTGCAAGAACAACAGTAGGAGCTAGGGAAAGCAGAAACTGAAATGTAGGTAAAAACCAGTAAAAGAATCAAGATTATCTGATTGGCTTTGCATGGTAGCTCTCCAAAGATAGTTGCAAAAAATAGTAATAGTAAGACTCTGCGATTACAGAAAGGACGATTGGAAATGGAGACGGAAAGTTTATTAGTAGCAGCACAAGATCAGGCATTGAGGAGGACTAACTGAATAAAAGCTAAGATAGACAAAAATCAAGTGGATTCCTTGTGTAGATAATGTAAATCAAAGTGTCACTCATAGTTAGAGAATGTAGTATGCAGGCACAGAAGGAATATAAAATACATGACAACCTAGGAAGAATGTTCCACAAGGAGTTGTAGAAAGGTAGGATTTGATCATATTGATAAGCTGTATGAACCTGAACCTAACAAAGTGCTAGAAAGTAAGGAATATAAGGTACAGGATTTTAACATTCAGACTGGCAGAGAAATAGAAGCTAGAAGGCCTGATTTAGACAAAGGGTAGACAAAGAGAATAGAGAGTTCTAGGTAATCGACTTTACTGTCCCAAGTGATGAGAAAGTCAATACGAATTGTATAAAGAAAGTAGCAAATACCAGGATCTAGTAATTGAGTAAGAGAGGCTATGGAAAGTGCGGGTAAAATGTATCCTTGTAGTTATAAGTGCAGTAGGAATTATTCATAAAGATTTGAGTGGATGTATAGAGGAAATCCTAGTTTAGTGTAGCTCCAAAAAAAACCCAGTATTATTAGGGACAGTTATGATATTTAGGAAGGTTGTAGTAGTAGTAGTAGTCCTTTCTACTATAGGCACAAGACCTGAGATGTCAGGGGAGGGTATTAGTCGATTACATCGACCCCAGTGCTCGACTGGTGCTTATTTTATCGACCCCGACGGAATGTGTTGACCGCGACGGAATGTGTTGACCGCGACGGAATGTGAACTCAGGGCGTAAAGACGGGACGAAATGCCGCTAAGCATTTCGCTCTGCGTGTTAACGATTCTGCCAGCTCGCTGCCTTATATAATAACAATAAAAATTACAATTATTATTGTTGTTGTTGTTGTTGTAAAAAATGACTGGCGTCATTTGAAAGTAACCACGTCATAGTTATAAAATTTGCTAATTTGAATTAGATCGTATACGCTGGAAGACGTCAGTAGTGATGTTTCCAGTATGGGAACTCGAAACATCTCTACTATCGTCTTTTTACGATGTTCTTTTTTGACGGTAAGAGCTAGATGGAGACCATCAAGAAAAATCAGTGTCCTTAACTTAGATCGCCCTTTTCTCTTAAAGTCATAAATTCGCTTTGAAGGTCAGAAACTCCGGTCGAAATATATAATCTGTTGAGTAAGTTATTGGTACTTTGTGACCATCTACAGGTTACTGTAAAGGATGTATATGGTATATTAGGTCAACAGATTATGTGAAACAGTAATTATTGTATATGAAGTTCATTTTTTTTCTTTTTGCTATTAGTTTCAATTAGAAATCTATAGTGTGTCGTAAAGATCATTAGCTTTAGGTGATGGTTATGCATTTCCTGTGAAGGTCATTTCCTTTCTGGAAGTCAATCCTTGATTTTGAAAGCCTTAAAACGACGTGAAGGTCGTTTATTTGCTATACAGCTCGTATATATTGTGAAGGTCACTGTTTCGTTATTGAAGGTCACCAAATTATAGCCAATGTCATGAATTGTGTATATAGGTCATTAGGTCATTAGGTCAATACGTGTACCAGTTTTTATATAGATCAATAGTTCATGGCATATATAAGTCATACGTTCATCTAATATAGGTCACTCGTATTTGAAATATAGGTCAATAGTCTGTTGGATATAGGTTAGTAGGGCACTATAAATGTGCCACTAGCTCATTAAATGGAGGTACCTGTGTACTGAGGATGTAGAAGCCAGGTCATTATATAGGTCATTGTTTATAGCCACATAGATTTTTTTTTTTGATTTCAGCCATTCCACTATGGCCATGCTGGGGTACTACCCTCAATCTGTCTTCCCTTTTTTTTTTCGTTAATTATATAGACCGTAGTACTTTGTCTCGTACTTATTTCATTGTTCTCGGAAATACAAAATTAGAGAGGTCATTGGAATGAGGGGAGATAACTCAGTCTTCTTCGACTTGTGTTATATTAATGGCTGCCGAATATGCAGTGCTATGAGTTGTTGACGTTATAGCATATCGAGTAAAGATTTTTTAAGACTATAAGTAGTGTTTTATTGGCTGGTCTTGTATGTGTTTAATGGATACTTTTCACATTGTTTGGTGGTGATTAATTTATAGGGTATAGTGTTGTGTAATACTTTAGTTGTACCATTGAACTGAAATTACCTTGCGTAGAATGAGATCTATTTCTGTTTTATCATCATCATCATCATCATTATTATATTATTATTATTATTATTATTATTATTATTATTATTATCATTATTATTATTATTACTATTATTATTATTATGTTCTTTGATTTTGTCTTCAATATCTGAGGCCCTTGTAACCAATATAAAAAAATCATTATCATTGTCATCATCATCAGCAGCAGTAGCAAGAACATTAATAGCAACAACATGCTCTCATCACCTAGAATTGGCTCTTCCGATTTACCTCTGTCTCATATTTCTGTCAATAATGAGGCCTTGTCTTTGATGGCGGCTTAGAATCGTGGTGTTAAATACATTCTTCTTTTAATGACATATGAAGAAAATATTTGAATTCATGATAAAGCTCACTGATTCGAATCCTATGTAGTTTACTTTTGACGTATTTAACAAACAATGTAATAACTCATTTTACTATATATATATATATATATATATATATATATATATATAATATATATATATATATATATTATATATATATATATATATATATATATATATTTCACTGGTTCACTAGGGTTGCGAGCTGACAGAATCGTTAATGCTTCGGATAACATATTCAGTGGGATTTCTTCCGGTTCTTTACGTGTCGAGTTCAAATACTTCAAAAATTCAATTTTTTTCGTTCTTTAAGAGCCGATAAATAAATGTTACCAGTCAAATACGGAATTTAAATTCATAACGTAAAGACGAACGAAATGCCGTGAAGCATTTTGCCTAGTGTGTTAACGATTCGGCAAGCTCACAGCCTTATCGAGAGTGATAATAATGCTGTTACTTAACACCATGTCAGCAGGCTTATGATCAAAAGCATTCTAGCTGTGGTCATCAAGTCTTCTTTTGTATCAGGGGACTATATTCTTTTATCTTTGTTAAAACTATAGGACACGATGTAAAGTAGATTTGATTGCTTATTTCTACGTTAATGTCGGCTGGAATAACATTTATCTTTAAAGAATGGTGTCGTAGCGTTCTGGGGCTGTTGTAAATAAAATGTCTAAATGCGACAGTGTGATCAAACCGTGTAGCAGCAAGGACCGTGCAGGTTGGAAACTTGTTACAATAAACAGGATCTTTTTTATCTCGATGTCGTTTTTAATTTTGAATTATTTTGTTCCGTTGAGTAGAGTGTGTTTTATTCATGAGAAGCGAATGAACCGCTATATAGACCACATAGTACACAAGATATTGCAGCCAAGTTTTCTCTCTATCTTAAAATAGGGAAAGGAAAAAAAAAGTACATTAAGATTTATTTTAAACAATATGTTTGGAGGGATGGTCACAAATGGAGTGCTAGGGGAAAAAATCTGGTATAAGGTGGTGCTATTAAGTTAGACATGGCCTGGCCCTATACTGGTCGAAACCTATCAAAGTTATCGAAGTAAGGCACAAGAAAGATAAACATTGTTTATTTACGATATTAACCTAATAAATATTATTTATTTCAGTTTATGATGTAGTTTATATTGAGCGTTGGTTATTTGTAGTGAAGGCAATAAGAATTGGCTCTCTTGAATAGGCCTGTACAGTCATTGTATACGATGTGCCAACACAGCGAGGGCTTGGGAAGGGAGGAAGGTTTGAGGAGAAGGGGAAGGAAGAAGAGGAAAGAAGCAATTTCTATGGTCCCTTAAGACGGATGGGGACCGACGGTGAGATCAGGAAGATAAAGATATCTCATTATGAAGTCATAATTTTTAATATACTATCAACAACATAGAGTAGCAAAAATTCACTCACAGCTCGAAACATCAAGATAACGCCGATGTGGTAGCCCGACCTGCTAGAAACAACAATCAAATCTCCATTGAGTCATAGGCTATTGTTAAAAAATTTAAGAATACTTTACATAGGTGTTGCCAAAGATACGCTATGCCTCAAGTAACAATAACAGACGAGGTTGTCATATCGGGAATACTTCTAATCATAGTCCTGGTTTTTCAAAGTTCAGCCGGATGAGAGAGGTGTGGAGAGAGATGAGTCAAAATTCAAAAATAATCCGCTGTCACGAGGTATCCACCTTTCTCCCCTTTTCTTATCATTACTGCAACTGTTCCTTCTATACGAAATAAGAAGCAGTGCACCACAACGCCGACTTGGCTGTTTCATTTCTTTCCCTCATCACAGCTAAACACACACACACACACTCACTCACTCACACACACACACACACACACACACATACACACACACACACTAAACATTTCTTCCAATTTTCCCTTCCCACACCGATGCTGCTAATCCCTTCCCTGACTGTGTTGTTTAATTCTAAAGCCAGCACGTATGAATTAGATCTATGATCATACCCTCATTTTATTAGACGTTATGTATTCAGGGGCATATTAGCGAAATAAAAGCGGCGCTGTGTAGTTTGAGGGAAATGTGGCTGATATTCTTAGAGAGCCCACGTAGGGGGTTTATTATCATTCGCTGGTCCCTCTGAGTATGTTTCCCACAGAGAGAAAAGCTAAGGTTTTTAACATTAAATCAATTATATCGACCTCAGAGTCTGTAAAACGATGTGACCACCATTGTTGTTCTCCAGACTAACTGACACACGCAGACTTACAAAAATATATAATTTTATATATATATATATATATGGGTGCGTGTGTGTGTCTGTGTATGTATGTATACACACACACACACACACATATATATATATAAATATGTACGCATGTACATATGCATATATATATATATATGTGTGTGTGTGTGTGTGTGTGTGTGTGTGTGTGTGTGTGTGTGTGTGTGTGTACGCATGTACATATGCATATATATACATATATACACATATACATATATATCTATATATATATACACATATATATATATACATATATATATATACATTATATATATATATATATTATATATATATATAACATATATATAGACATGTTCATATACGTCTATGTTGTGTGCACAGACATTTGTGCGGCTGATTAAATTCAACGCTTTTATGTTTTTCCTTTACCATATTATATTGCCAACACATAATTATTCCCAGTTCATTCTATCGACGTCTCAAACACCTCTCCATTTAATGCACACACACACACTTACATGCACATGCATATACCTCACAACAACGCTCTTACACACATAATATTATTGTCTGTGTGCGTGTGTGTGCGTGAGTGGGTCTGTGTGTCTATACACAAACATACACATACGTGTATATATTTATACTTATCACATACCATACCAACCAAATGCCAGTCATAATTACTTTATTGGAAAATGTTGGAAAGTGATAGCAACTAAGAGCACCATGTGTGTATGAGTGTCATATTATATTTTATTATTATATATGAGTGTACATACACACACACATGTATATACGTGTACACACATGTATATATATACATACACACCGATATATATATTAATGCTTGCTTTTATGTTCAGTTGTGATAAAAACAATTTTAAAATTAAACTGATGGATTACTCTATACTTTATGGAGTGCAAACTTATTATTCTTAAGCAATAATGCTGACAGTGACTCCGAAATTAGTATCAACTACACTCTTTATTATCTCCCTTCCTTTCAACCTCTTTTTTCAAACATTTTTCTAATCATTCACCATATTTGACCGCTAAATCTACAAGTTTTTTTATTCATTCTCTCTCTCTCTCTCTCTCTCTCTCTCTCTCTCTCTCTCTCTCTCTCTCTCTCTCTCTCTCTCTCTCTCTCTCTCTCTCTCTCACACTCTCTGTTTCTCTTATTCCTTTCTGTTAAAGACCGTATGCTCGAAACGTAAAAGACTTTTTCATTTTCCCGAGCGTCAAACTAGTTTGACGCTCGGGTAAAAGAAAAAGTCCCCTCCCACACACACACTCATATATATATATAGATATAGATAGATAGATAGATAGATAGATAGATAGATAGATAGATAGATAGATAGATAGATAGATAGATAGATAGATGTTTGTTGTGTGTGTGTATTTGTAGGTGCAGACGTATTGGGTTGTAAGAAACTTGCTTCCCAACCACTTGGTTCCGGGTTCAGTCCCGCTCTTGAATGTAGTTGTGTGCTTTGTGTCCTATATTCATGTATTTTGTGCTGAGAGAGAGAGAGAGAGAGAGAGAGAAAGACAGAGAGAGAGAGCGTTTGTGGGTGTGTGTGTGTGTAGTCCACTGTTTTATATGTTACCAGTTGAGGGTCTCGAAATCGCGCCATTCGTGTCACAAAATAAATATCCCGGCGGAAGTAGCAGTATTTACTACGGTGAACTTGTTGGGGAAGGATAATGGTGTTGATGATGATGATGATGGTGATGATAGAGGTTCTTGTGTTGTGGCGATAGTGTTGATGGTGATGGGAAGCTAAAGGACTAAGAAATGATGGATGTATAATGAACGATTGTGACATGATGTATAAACTAGGATGGCTCAGTTTATGTGCAGTGTGGTGTGAAGTGTGTGCTGACTGATATGACCTATGACCTCTGTGAGTGTAATGTGAAATGTATGCGGTGTTTTGTATGTGTAAAGAGGTGTGGAATATATAGTAAGTATACTGAAGAAGGATTAAGTCGATTAGCTCGATTCCAGTATTCAACTGCTACTTATTTATTGGTCCCGAACAGATGAAAAGCTAAGTCAACCTCGGCGAAATTTGAACTCAGAATGTAAAGACGGACGAAATGTCACTAAGCATTTTTCCCGACGTGCAAACGACTCTACCAGATAACCACCTTGTTATAGTATGTATACATATAGTGTTGCTTAGCCCTTGTCACTCTGATAAACCAGATCCATAATCAGAGGCTATTCCAGTTATGATCATACCGTTTTTCTTTTTTTTATTCTGGAATAATGTTACTATGGAATAGTGTTACCAGGCCATCACGTCTTTTTTAACTCGGTATAATGAAATTTCAAGGAAATTTGATCGCTATTTCTAACAGATTAAGCAATACGTAAAGGCTCCCTCCTTAACTTACGAGATGTGTGCAATGTGGTATGATGGCGTGCTTAATGTGATTTGATGTAGTGTAAATATACAATCATTTAATTTAGCGTGATATACTTTGAGAGGATGTACTGGAATGTGTTGCGCCGTGATGTTATGCAGTCACGGGTAAACTGCGGTCTATAGAGTTTATGAGTGGCATGCCTAATGAAAAATTGCCATGAATTATTGCAGCCCGCCTAATGATGAGCCGTGTCATGTGGCCCGATTCCCGAAAAAGGTTGTCCATGCCTAGTCTACAAGTACAGCCATGCTATTGTAATCTTCAGCAGGTCCCGCCTCGGCTCATAAACCTTGGCTCAGTGGTACATGTAAGATGTGACCACTAAAAGGAAAGAGAACTGCATCAGCACCCATATAGAACTCATTATAGTTGAGCAGACTAGAGCAACGTGAAATGGTGCACCTTGCTCAAGGACACATCCTGCTGCAGGGTTCAGGAATTGAATCCGCGACGTTATGACCTTAAAACGAACACTCTAACATCTGGGCGTCGCGCTTTCAAAATACATGTGTGAATATAAGTAGATGATGAAGGAATAGCAAAAATCTCACTCAAATTACATCCTTGTATCTCAAAAGAAGACTGATAGATAGTGGGAAGATAATTCTAGATACTCAAACAGACAAAATAGTCTTGGCAGAGATGTCTGTAAACATAGGACATATACAAAAACAGTATACATAAATGCGGGAACAAAATTTGCTAAAGGGACGCAAATCCAGATCCAATTCAGGATGTTCAAAGCATTTTCATTGCACAACAAAATCATTAAGAGGTGCAACTGCATTCTTTGAATCCTGTGTTCCAATGCCTATAGCTGTACGCAATGATATACAACAAGAAGGCGGCGAGGGAACAGAATCGTTAGCGTGATGGACAAAATGTTTAGCGGCATTTCTTCTGGTTTTACGTTAAGTTCAAATGCCACCAAAGTCAATTTTACTTTTCATTCTTCCGGGGTCGATTAAAATAAGTACCATTTGAACACTGGATTCGATCTAATCGGCTTTCCCTTCACCTCAAAATTACTGGCCTTGTGTCAAAAATTAGAAAGGATATGACACTATAGCGTCTATACCAGTCTTGGGCAACCTGCGGACCACGTTATCCACCGTGTCCTTTTCTAAGACGCTAGATAATTAGTAGAAGGTTTCGCTGCTATTTCTAACATCTCACATACGCTCCCTCATTAATTCAGCGATGGTGATGATAAACTTAGGTATTATTGGTGTTGGAGGCGTTGATAGTGGTTGCTTATTGTTGAAATGTTGGTAGCGTAGGAGCTCGGATTGTTCATTCTAAGGATATAAATATCAGCGACAGTGTTACTAATGATTACGTTGCGCTGGGATGGTCGCTGATTGGTGGTTTATGGTTGGAGTAGAGTATTAGTGGGGTGGGGTAGGGATGGTAGTTTCTGTGGTAGCGGTGGGAGGAAGGGTGACGGTGATGGCGGTGGTAATAGTGGTGGTAATGGTTGTGGTAGTGGTAGTGACAGTGGTTGTAGTAGTGAAGATTGTAGTGGTGGTGGTGGTAGTGCTGGTAGTAGTGGTAGTGTTGCTGCCGCTGTTTTTGTTGGTCGTGATGGCGGCGGCTGCAGCGACGTCAATAAGTATGGGTGTGTTAACAAGTACTTGTAAGTTAATGGATTAACTGGTAGTCAGATGTCTTTAACACACACACACACACACACACACACACCACCACCACCACACCACCACCACCACTACCACAGCACACCACACACACACACACAAACACATACACGCAAGTACATGCCCACACACACACACACTCCATAAGAATATGCACACGCACATACACACCCCTGTATAGGGCACTAGGTTAACAACTACATAGGGTGTCTATAATAGTTCTCTAGTATTGGTTGTAGAAAAGTGTAAGCCGTTATTGCTATTGTGGTTGCTGCTGATGTTGTTGTTGTTGTTGGTGTTATTGTTGCTGCTGCTACTGCTGCTGCTGCTACTACTGTTGTTGTTGCAGCTGCGACCTGTGTAAATGACAATTTTTATATGTAATACATAAAATACATACGTATATATATATATATATATATATATATATATATTATTATATATATCATTTGCTGTACTTTATATTGTGTATTTTGTTAACAATGGTGCCATAGACTGTAGATTTCTAACTGGCCCATCTCTGATTTTATGCATTTCTGATGGCCAGCGTGACAATGGAATATCTGTGCAACTCGGGCAGATTAAATGCTATAATATTTTATTTATTTATTTATTTATTTTTATTCTTCTATTTGTTTTATTTTATATAAATATTTACTTATTGTTCGTACGAACGGACTGCGTTATCGATTTTCTAGCTAATGTGTACGTCTTTCGCTAATAAACGTTGGCGAAAGATACGAATGCACGCTCGCGCATACACACAGCTCAACGCGTACAGCCACGTACACACATTCTATTCTACGTATACACGCCCTTTCAGACAACGACATTCACACACGTAATACATGTATATCCGTCGCTCGCGAACTCGAATTTGAATATGACCTGGTAACATGTATGTACTACGTGTTTGTTAATGGTAGTTATGACCCTTCTCGCCACTCCATCCCATCCGCTCCATGAACCCAGTGGAACATCGGATAGAGGGGGGAGGGAGGAAGGCTGCACCAACCGTCGGCTGGTACTCATTTTCAGCTGCGTCGAAGTGAGCAATGTGAAATGATATCCTTTGCTCAAGAGATAATGTGCCGCCACGTCCACGATTCGAGCCAACAACCCTGTAATCACAGCGAGTCCAACATTATAACACATAGGTCGCATGCATGTTGTGATGTGTAAGCGTGTAATATCTTTTATGTATGTATGAGAGTATGATTGTGTGTCTGTATATGTGTGTGTGAATGCATATATGTGTGCATGTATATGTGCATGTGTGTATGTATTTATCCTTGTATGTATGTATGTATGTATGTATGTATGTATGTATGTATGTATGTATGTATGTATGTATGTATAACAGAACCCAGGTGAACTAGTGATGGTTTTCATCGGCAAAAATTATTTTTATAGATGAACTATAAATTGTAAAAAGTCGGTATACCGTTGGGCCTGGAAGTGTCGAGGTATTTTCAGCTGTCTTTTCTTTTCTCTTTTTGACGAGCGAGAACATCTTTACCTCTCTGTTTTCTTTTGTTTTTTCTTAATTCATGAGAGTCTGGAAATATTGAAATAGATGCAGGGAATTGATAATAGAGAGAGAGGAAGAGAAGAAACAAAAGACAACCAGGCTGAAGATAGAAAGAGCAAGCAAATGAGAAAGAGGGAAAGGAATTATCGATCAGTGTAAGGAAGGAAGGAAGGTCATCGGTTTGTTTTTTTTTAGCTTTTGGGGTTTTTGTTCTATTTTTCTTTGGCCACAAGAATAATATGCACATTCATGTCTGTAGAAGCATATGTATGTGCAAATAGTTGAAATTTATGTATGAGACTGTACATTTCCACTCACAATCAGACACATACACATATATGTGTGTGTGTGTGTGTGTGTACTTGTGTGTGTATATCTATATGTATATATACATAACATTCACATACATAGCCATAAGTGGATATACATACACATGTCCTTCTATATATAGACATGAAAATATTTCTACATTGTTATATAAATATAGGCATATATACATACATAACACATTCGTTTATATACAAAAATGTGTCAAGAAAATGTGTCAAAAATGTGTCAAGAAAACATCAATAAACCCAATACGGTGCGCATATACATAAATACCGGTTGGATGATGGGTGATTTGGAAAAGAAGCAGAAACGTTTATGGAAGCTGTGTTACGCCAGTGTTTCCACAAATAACATTCAGCAACTACATAGAACTCAGAAAGCATTCATTCAAAAGTAGCTTGTATCAATATAATAGATCATTCTGTTAACCACCGATTTCACACCTCTGCACTCTCTAAATATATGTGGAGATTAAAAGATGAGTAACCACAAATATTATATGGGTAGATTTGCACAAAGCACAATCGTTTACAAGTTATATAAAATAATGCCGTCCGTATCTTACAGAAAAAAATCCACATCAGTGCTCAACTGCTACTTATTTTATCGACATCCCTGAAAGAATGAAAGGCAAAGGTGACCTTGATGGAATTTGAACTCAGAACGCAAAGGCGGACGAAATGCTGCCAAGAATTTTTGCCCGGCGTGCTGACAATTCAGCCAACTCGTCACCTTAGAACTTTTTCAATATTCGCATCAAAGATAGATCCCCACCAAATTCAACACTGAACCACAACAGATCTATAACATATCCACTACAGATGCACAGCATGTCCAAAACAGTTATATAAGAAATACACAATAAAACCACAATAGATACACACAACAGGACCACAGCATAATCACAAGATTTCTACAGGAGATAAACAAGAAATATATAACAGATATATAGCAGATAGGCAACAAACAGGCAATATATCCACAACAGACACACAATATATTGATCATATATCAGCATCAAGAACTCAATATGTTCATAATATATACACGACACACAGGGTCCGCACAACATATTTGCAACATACATAATAAATAAATTGCTTATACACAAAATATCCACAATAGTTAAACAACAATTACAGGAAATATTCCTGACATCTCAGCAACAAGAATATATATACAACAAAGATGCAGCATATTCACAACATATCGATAGAATGTATAAAAGGTGAGCAATAATATCCGCAATAGTTTCTATACAGCAGTATGCCCACAACATATTTACGACAGTTTCACAACAGATACACATTATAGCTATCATTGATCTCATCATATGTTTGCATAAGGACTGTGATGGACTCCAACATAAATTTGTAACAGATGTACAATATTTCTATCAGTGGTCTGCGACAGATGTACAATATTTCTATCAGTGGTCTGCGACAAAATATCCATCAAACTATATCTAAAGCATATCACCGATAACCTCTAACAGATCAGGAATAGATAAATCTACTACAGTTAGACGGGTTCCTTACAGTTAAATCAATAACAACTAGACAGATCCACTATGATTAAAACAAAAAAGGTCCACTAGAGTTATACAGGTTCCCTATACTTAGACTATAGCAGATCCACTACAGAGTTGCAAAAGATCTACAATAGATCCACAAAAGATTCCGAACATACACGATAAAGGCGGTGAGCTGGCAGAAACGTTAGCACGCCGGGCGAAATGCTTTGCGGTATATCGTCTGCCGCTACGTTCTGAGTTCAAATTCCGCCGAGGTCGACTTTGCCTTTCATCCTTTCGGGATCGATTACATAAGTACCAGTTACGCACTGGGGTCCATAATAATCGACTTAATCCGTTTGTCTGTCCTTGTTTGTCCTCTCTGTGTTTAGCCCCTTGTGGGTAGTAAAGAAATAGATAAAGTAAAATGATTGAAATTGTGATAATGTAAGAAAACCTTATTCATGTAAGAAAGTCAGTAATTGAATTAGGCTTGTGCGTTTAAGATGCATTTATTCATCAAGTCATTTGGTCATTTAAACAAAAAAAACGGCATTGTTATATATGTGCATATCAGATGGTATGTTTCTTTATGACAGAAGAAATATATAACAGGTGGATTTGCGTGTGAAAATATGAAGCGTTCTTGCGTGCTTGAAACGGAGATGTATGTCTGAGTGCGTGTATGTGTGTGTGTGCATGTGTGCGTGTGTGCGTGTGTGTTCATCTGATACACACACGCACACCTGAAATAAACGTGCTCTGTCTGATGAAATTTGAAGTCCCAGTCAACTCGAATTCTACAATGCACTTGTCTCTATTCTCAGTTTTGATCCCCACCTCATCTACATACATACATACATAAACACGCACATACACATATATTATATGTCTGTGTGTGTGTTCATGCGTTTGTATTGAGAGAAGGCTCGAGTTTATATGGGTATTAGTTATAAAGACATAAAAATATAACGACAAAACAAATATAAATTTGTAAACCTTAATACTGAATATAAAGATGTAAAGATTAATACATTACTAAAAACTATAAAAACTATACAGAGAGAGAGGGGTATAAGGGAGAGGGAAGGAGTCAGGAGAGAGGGAGGGGACAAGAGAGAGAGAGAGAGAGAGAGAGAGACAAAGTAGATATTATCAGTATAAGAAACAATCCTTGGTATGGTTGAACAAAACACACCTGAATGAATCCGTTATCTTAGACCTGTAAACCCTATAAATTCGAGTATGACACGTACCTGAAAACCTCTTGTACGTATTAGGGTTAAAATGGAACAAAAGTAAACTCCCGCACCTACACCACACACACACACACACACACACACACACACACACACACACACATACACACACACAACTTGAAATGATATTGGCATTAAATTAACTTTCAGTCATATACTAGATATTATAAATAACTATACACCTCCTCTAAACCTTGTGGTCCTGTATCTAGGTTAGATCTTTAGGAAGAGGTTTGTTGTTGTTGTTGTTGTTTTTAGGTCTAGGTTTGCTCTAACTAGGCAGACCTTAAACCAATGGTATCTCAGTCGTATCAATCTCGTTTTCTTCCGATATACTAGGAATCCAAAACCACATTATCCAACGTCTTTTTCCAAGATGGATTTGAGGGAAAGTTAGCTGCTATTGCAAATAGGTCAATCAACCATATAGAGAATCCTTGCTAGCAAGTGTCCTCCAATAAAAATCATCGATAGTTGAAAGGATTGGTTGCGTATCGAATGGAAGCTGCCTCAAGATCTCTAGTTACGCCTGTCTTTACATTCTGGGTTCAAATTTCATTGAAATCGATAAAATGAAGTGCCAGTAAAGTAAAGGTTCAGTTTTATTGACTATCTTCCCCTAAATTCCAGGCCTTGTGCGGATTGGAGTATCGTTAGGTCGCCGGATATCTTACGGTAGCTGTCCCAACTTTTTATGTGCTGAGTTCGAAACCAGCCGAGGTCAACTTTGCCTCTCATCCTTCCGGATCGATAAAATAAGCCACCAGTAAAGTTGTGGAGTGAATGTAATCGACTACTACCCTCCCGCTAAATTTACTAACATTGTGCCAAGCGGCAAGCTGGCAGAATCTTTGCGAGTAGGACAAATTGTTCTGTAACATTGAGCGTGGCTTTAGGTTTTTGTGTTCAAATTCCACCGTGGTTGATTTTGCCTTTCATTTTGTCGTTGTTGATCAAATAAATAACAGTTGAATACTGGAGTTGATGTAATCGACTTACCACTCCACTTAGAATTTCTAGCCTCGTGCTAAAATTTCAAACCATTATTATAATTATTGAGGCAGACAGCTGCAATCATTAGACGGTCTGACAAAATGACTCGCAACATTCAGTTACATTCTTTTATGTTGTGAGTTCAAATCTCATCGAAGTACCCTTTGCCAGTCATCGTTCTAGGAATCGATAAAATAAAGTACAAGAGAGTACTGAAGTTGATAAAATTGACTCACACCATCACCTTCAAAATATGAGAACTAAGTAAATTATTAAGTTCTTGAGCAGGTACAGACGAGAAAGTGTTCGAAACAGAGGGAATAGAGAGAAAAAGAGAGAAAGTAAGAAGGGGAGAGCTAGAAAGACAGAAAGACAGAAAGAGAGAAAGAAAAAAAGAAAGGAAGGAAGGAAGGAAGAAAGAAGGAAAGAAGCTAGCAAACAAAGAAACAATGAGTGATATATGTGTATAAGAGCGAGAATGTTTGGATTGTGTAGAAGTATGAATTCTTTCAAAATAGTCAGTGAATCGTTGACATTTCCACATATATTTCCAGAGAACAAAACCATTAAAATGTACGTGTATGTATGTGTCTGTATGTGAATTTATGTGGCGTATGTATGTATATATATAATATATATATTAATATATATATATATATTATATATATATATATGTATGTATGTATGTATGTATGTATGTATGTATGTATGTATGTATGTATGTATGTGTGTATGTGCGCACGCGAGTTTGTGTTTGTATGTATGTGTGTGAGCGCGCGTGTGTGTGTGTGAGCGCGCGTGTGTGTGTGTAAATATATAAAGCTAAATTGGATTTCCGTCGATTTTGACGATGAGTACTCCAGTTGTTCGACCCATTGTACTCACACCTCATTAAAATATAAAGTAGATGGCTGAGAATGTCACAAACGTAATTCTCGATCAGACCTGGCGTGTCAAAGTACATGAGAAGTCTGGCCTTTTGATTTTACAGCTATAGTCCATCCGACGGACTTCCTTACGATTTCCGTTTACCAGACTTCATTCTCAAGGCTAGGGTCAACCCGATGGTTTTTGTATACACACACACACACGCATACACATTCACAGACAACCCGATACCACATAGACAAGCAGCAGTCAGCTAGTAAAACAGGTTAAGGTAGATAGGAGAAATCACATTGAATGGCGTAGCCGAAAGGTGAACCTGGGAGAATTTGCGAAAGGAACTAAAGCAGCGAATGGATGAACATTTTTGAAAAGATGATACATATGTACATACAAGCATGAATGCATACATACGCACATACATACATACATGCATACACACACTCACATGTTTATATACATACACACACCACACATATTCATTGAGAGAAGAAAGGATGTAAGAAAGAAAGGATGAAAGGTCAAAAAATGAAGACGATTAAGATAAAAGACGAAAGTTGAATGCAAAGAAAGAAAAGTATATAAAATAAGAAAGCGAGGACAAATTCATTGAAGCATGATGTTGACTTCAAATGCACTAGTTTTCTCTCGTACATATACATTTGATAAAACGTACAGCACATACTCTGGCATATACGTACACACTTCTCTTGTTATGAATATACACTCATATTTCTCTATTGTGTATGCAAATGTTCTCGCGTATCTGTGCGCGCGAGCGTGAATTGTCTGTATGCATGACTGTCTTGTATTCAGAAACTAGAAAACGCTTACCCACCAAATGAAATTGTGCGCCATCTCACATGGTAGTCTGTATGTCATTTATATTCAGAAAGAACAACCAAACTCCCTCAAATAACACTTTATTGTTTGTCAGGGAAAATGGATGTAGAAAGACAGAAAGGTGAAAGAGAGTAGTTGTTTCGACTTTCTTTTTTTTTCATTCTCACTCTCTCTTTCTCTCTCCTCATCTCCCTCCTTCTATCTATCTATCTATCTATCTATCTATCCATCTATCTGTCTGTCTGTCTGTCTGTCTGTCTGTCTGTCTGTCTGTCTGTCTACCTATCTGTCTATCTGTCTGTTTATTTATCTATCTATCTGTCTACCTACCTATTTATCTATGCATTTATCTGTCTGTCTATCTATCTATCTATCTATCCGTCTATCGGTCAGTCTATCTATCTATCCGTCTGTCTGTCTGTCTATCTATCTATCTATCTATCTATCTATCTATCTATCTATCATTTCTATTTATCTATCTGCCTATCTCTATGTCTGTCTATTTAGCTATCTATCAATCTGTCTATCTATCTTTCTATCTCTAAGGAATGGTAGAATAGAAAGAGACCGAGTGGAGACATCTAAGAACAGAGCGAGATCAACAGAGAAAGTGGGCAGTGACCTCTCCCTCTCTCATGATGGAATTCTCAGCTTGTGGAATCCTTATTCAATATGAGGATCCACATGCTTGGCTATTCTAGAAACAGCTGTAAGAGGCAATAAATGTTTGTATTCTCAATCTAAATTAAACGTCTTTTTCAAGTGATGCTTTGATATATATATTTAAGGTCATAAGCAGGGCAAGCCGAAACATAGAACAAACGCATACAAAACACACTTCATTACCAATAACTTATTGAGTGACCTGCCAAGAAACTCTTAGATTTAATTCTGGATGGAATGTCATGTGCATTTCACCTCCATACTTTCATCTCTACTACAATTCTCTAAATCGATTGCCGATTTTCAATATGAATTTTTTTTTAAATGTAAAGGTCACAATTATGTATTTTATAAGAAACAGTGCTATAAAGACATCAGTTATTTGTTTGGTCGCTTTTTTATCCTTAATGAGTGGAACACTTTCCCAGGTCATGTAGTAAATGCCACAAGAGTAAACTACTTTAAAGAGGAATATGATGACAGATAGAAGATGAAACAATAGATGAAAATACATTTGATAAGGATTGAAGGTGAAATTATGGACAATGAGTCTAGCGGAATTTCGACTAAGTTCATAAATGAATGTGTTTTTGATTAGCTAATTAGCAAACTGTTAAAAAATGGAAAAAAAAGATTACATATATATATATATATATATATATATAATATATATATATATACATTATATATACATAACAATTATATGCATATATATATATATATATATATATATATATGTTTGTGTATATATCTATATATATGTGTGTATATATATATGTATGTATATATATGTATATGTATGTATATTATACATACATACATATATATACATATATATGTGTGTGTTGTGTGTGTGTGTGTGTGTGTGTGTGTATCTTTAGAGGCACTAAACAGAGAACGTTTCCATGAATAGACTTGTTCTAAGGTGGCTTAATGTATCAACGAGTGTGGAGGCATATATGTGTGTGGACAGACAGACAGACAGACAGGTAGGCAGACAGACAGACAGACAGACAGACAGATAGATAGATAGATAGATAGATAGATAGATAGATAGATAGATAGATAGATAGATAGATAGATAGTTTTCACGCATTTTTCCTTCTGAAATTCATCGCTTCCAGTACCACTGTCCAACATTGTATGCACACTCGGTAATTGAAACATCTAGCCGAAAAACCGTCAGAAGTAATACTAACTTGTAAGCAGCTTTATAGGCATCACTTCTCTGCAACTCCATTATTTTGCAGTAAAAGTAATCTGAAAATTTTTAGATTTGAATTCCTATTCACTCAACTATGAAGTCAGTGTCTATCACTTAAATATATTTCTAGTAGAAACTCTGTTTTATGAAGAATGTCTGTCTTACCGTGGTTCATCAGGCATAAGTTACAATTTTATGTCGATATCTTGCGTTGATGATCACTGGACCAAGCACAGGATGTAAAGTTTAGTATCCAAACGACCGCTAGTTTGTTTCTGTACCCGATCACTATTGCTCAAAGTGTTATTATATATGAAGTATATATATCAATATACATAGTTAACATATGCAAGAAAACACTAATACCTCTCGGAAGTAGTTTCGTGAGATATTTCTGAGATATTTCCAGTTCATTTTAAGAGGTACGGCAGCTCATAAACCATCACTTGCCAGGAAACCGAAAACCTGATTGCATGTTTATAAGATGTTAGCTGAGCTTCTGGGAGATATTGTTCCCATCAAAAGTGACGCGATGTTTATATTACTCTCCAATGCTGGTTCAAACCTTGCTATATTTTCTTGTCGCCTGTCCTAACGTGTGCCCTAAGAACTTTGCTTTTATTAGCAAGCATTTCTCTCTCTCTCTCTCTCTCTCTCTCTCTCTCTCTCTCTCTCTCTCTCTCTCTCTCTCTCTTTCTACCACATACACACACTTTCTTTATATCTCTATCA
>NW_021833896.1:0-2500 GCF_006345805.1 Octopus sinensis | reverse complement strand
CCAGAAAGCGAGACGGCTTTAATTACAGGATGTTGAAAAGGCGGGAGATATCCCAACATGCTGTTCACTGTAGGGTGTCTATAAAGTTCTCTCTGTATGTGTGTGTCAGTCAGTGTTGGTATGTGATGTGTTGCAAGCATGTGTGTGTGTATGTGTGTGTGTGTGTGTATGTGTGTGTGTGTGTGTGTGTGTGCGTGTAAAAAATCTGTGAATATGTTTCTATGTCAGTGTGTGGGTGGATGGAATGAGATGACTAAGTGCAAGGTGAGGGCTAAGATAAGTCTTGTCACTGTGTCTATGTTACCATGGAGATGGTGATGCCATTTAGCATTTGTTGCCACCGAGTCTGAGTTGTCACAGAGTTTAAGCTGTCATCATAAAATTTGTTTTATTTGTTGTTTTGCTATAAAACCAGCCTAACCTTGGAACCAGGGCTGCAATAGAGTGAAAATAGGCTATAGGCTCACAACCATCTTGTGACAAGATTATTTACCTCGACGAGAGGTCGAGTATCATTATATTATATATTTGTTGTTTATAATTTAACCCTTATGTTTAAAACGTGGGTGAAGGTGTGATCTCATGGCTAAAATTTTGCTTTGCTATCATGTGGTACTCAGCCCGTTCCTACTGTGCGGTACCGTGGGTAAATGTATTCCATCATAGCCTCGGGTCGACAAAGTCTTGTGAATGAAATTGTGCGTAAGCACCTTCTGTCTATACTGTTAAAGGGTGATAGCTTTAATCCATCCCACAATATGAACTTTAGTAAAGTTTAATTATCGCATTTTCCTTTTCCTCGCTACAAGTTTTGGAAATCAGGTCATGGAAATTGTCCTTCCTTCTTGGACTGCGCCATATAGTTAGTTGAACGTTTGCGTAGAAGCTCCCTAGTTGGCTCGATTTCCCGTGTGTTTCCCCATAGATTTAACAAGGCTGCTTTTGTTTGTAGTCTGTCCTTTGTGTATAATGTGTCTGCTTTCACACTGCTTTTAACATCTAAAAATAGTGTATTTAAGCAAAGTCAGCACTTAAAATTAAGCAAACATTCATAAATTATATGGACGCTCCTACTGCTTATATCAGTTAGCTGTAAACTATCCGCGGTAATTATTTATAGGTCGGTGGATTGTGCCATTTGAAAGCTATTTGTCTTCGCCAACGATATTAGAGCAGGGCCGATGGTTGAACGTACATAATACCAATTATATGAGCAGCTCTGCAACACTCTTCGCATATCTCCAGCTTCGATCCGCAATTCATATACACAAGTATCTGAATGTTCCTTGTTAAAAAGATCTACAAGTATACAGGTCGAATTTAAGACTAATCGTGTACCGGTCTTCGAAGCTGCACAAAAACACAACTAGAAGTTCATCAGGAGGACTATAATATTTAGACTGCTGATTAAATACAAATATTTACACATCCTCAGTACTTGAGACAAATTTATAACATCCACCTTTTCATGTGAAATCACAAGTCCACAGAGAAACATGCGATCGCCTGACCTACAACATCGAATAACAAAATTTCCATCAAATTAGAATCTACTGCTATAATTATTAGGACATAACATTGAATAAGTCGGTCCTAGATGAACTATTTATGCAAGACAAAATAAGTAAAAATGGTAAGATCATTACTGGAAGGTCTTTAATCGAGGCATCTAGATTTGGAATGAAATAAAGCTGAACAACAACAATCTTATTACCCACCTATACTCTTTTACTTTTTGTTTCACTCATTTGACTGCGGCCATGCTGGAGCACTGCCTTTTAGTCGAGCAAATCGACCCCAGGACTTATTCTTTGCAAGCCTAGTACTTATTCTATCGGTCTCTTTTGCCGAACTGCTAAGTTACGGGGACGTAAACACACCAGCATCGGTTGTCAAGCGATGTTGTGGGGACAAACACAGACACAAACACACACACAAATATACAAATATACGACAGGCTTCTTACAGTTTCCATCTACCAAATCCACTCACAAGGCTTTGGTCGGCCCGATGTATAGTAGAAGACACTTGCCCAAAGTGCCATGCAGTGAGACTGAACCCGGAACCATGTGGTTGGTAAGCAAGCTACTTACCATACAGCCGCTCCTGCGCCTATGTGAAACAATTGCAGTCATCTGCGTTATTTTCCAACACAGCGCCATCTATAGGCCCTCCACAACCATCAATTTCCCCCAACCACTCAAATGCATTATTCAATATAGAACATATTGCTGGCTGTTCCCCTACAGTGGTCAACCCTTAAAAACGGAAAACTACTACTGTTATACTACGGCTGATGCAGTTGCTGTTCTCGCTATGCTATAGCGGCTGCTTTTGCTGGTAGTATTGATTTCAAATTTTAGCATGAACACCCCTGTACATAACTCCATGTCGCCCTACATGGCCTTGCTTTTTGCTTTTTGAGCCAAAAAATTAACTTAACTTAACTAAGTAGCAGAAAGCCAACAAGTTCGAAACAGGGGGTAAGTCAATTATATCG
>NW_021833895.1:52500-53668 GCF_006345805.1 Octopus sinensis | reverse complement strand
CGTTATCTTATTGGATACATATTTCTAATTACTATAAATGTTACATTAAATAAGATACATGAACCAACAAAGGTTCATACATGTACTTTTACGTTCTTTCAACAACAGCAGACAAACCTGGTAAAATAGCATCCAGCTCCTTATTGAGGAAGAAAGTCGCAAGCGCGAATGTAGTAACAGATATGTCTATGAAAACAACACAATCGGTCGCAACTCGAAGGCTTGAACATACATCTTCTGAATCGGAGCTAACCAGTGCATAAACTCACACCAGGAATAAGTATAGTTGGCCAGCATTATTGAGAGAAGAACTTATAATCAGTGTCTATAATATGGCAGAAAGCACACTTGACGATTGACACCAGATATTTCCTGCTACCGTATTACGTATATATGTATGCATTTAACACTTCTTAAAGTAATCTCTAGAGATTTCCTTATAGAAACTAGAGCCAACAAAGAAAGTTATGGCGTTGTGTTTAAGACTTTGTCTATTTAAGAATGCGATCGAAGATAGAGAAATAAGTATTTCGTATATATGCATATGCCAGAAGTTCTTTCTCGTTCCTCACCGCCACATCTAACACATTAACTATGCACGAACACTTTGCTTAAATAGCCATCAAATATAAGTAGAGATAGCATTCAAAAGTGATTGAATCGTACTGCTGAAGTATGTGGGACCTAACATATATTTTAATATACTATGGTTCCATAATAAAATACGGTATCCCTATCAGCAATGGATATATATTTATATATGTCTATAGGCGCGGGAGTGGCTATGTGGTAAGAAGCTTGCTTTCCAGCTACGTGGTTCCGGTTTCAGTCCCACTGCGTAGCACCTTTGTCGAGTGCCTTCTACCATAGCCTCGGAGCGAGCAAAGTATTGTCAGTGGATTTGGCAGACGGAAACTGAATGAAGCCCTTCTATCTATATCTATCTATCTATCTATCTATCTATCTATCTATCTATCTATCTATCTATCTATCTATCTATCTATCTATCTATCTATGACGCATCTGTTTGTCTGTGTTTGTCCCTCAATCATCGCTTGGCAACCGATGTTGGTGTGTTTATATGTGGTATATATTCAGACGGATGAATATACACCACAAGAATATCCCCCCTTCATGTAATATCCAGGCATTATTAGTGACCCACTGT
>NW_021833895.1:0-42500 GCF_006345805.1 Octopus sinensis | reverse complement strand
TGACCACGTCAAAGGATAAACGACATGCTGATATGGACCATCTTTTCTAGGTGTTAAAGTTTGTTATACCTACGGTCCACACTAAGAAAATAAGGCGACGTTTCTCAAGCATCGATGACAATTGAAAACTAACAAGCGTAAAGTTGAGAACACTGGAGAAAAATCGACGATGCCGTATGCTCCCTTGGAAGGGAATGGTCCATTATATAATATTCGTTATATATTTTGACATAAAACAAGCTATTTGTGGGGAGGGGCATAGACGAGTAGATAGGCGCCAGAGCGCAAGAGGCGTTTGAAATCAGACCATAAAACAGAACATAAAAACGGAGGAAATACTGCCTTATCCTTTATTCATATATATATAGGCGCAGGAGTGGCTGTGTGGTAAGTAGCTTGTTTACCAACCACATGGTTCCGGGTTCAGTCCCACTGTGTGGCACCTTGGGCAAGTGTCTTCTACTATAGCCTCGGGCCGACCAAAGCCTTGTGAGTGGATTTCGTAGACGGAAACTGAAAGAAGCCCATTGTATATATGTATATGTATGTGTGTGCCTATATGTTTGTGTGACTGTTTGTCCCTCAACAGCGCTTGACAACCGATGGTGGTGTGTTTGCGTCCCCGTAACGTAAAGGTTCTGCAAAAGAGACCGATAGAATAAGTACTAGGCTTACAAAGAATAAGTCCTGGGGTCGATTTGCTCGACTAAAGGCGGTGCTGCTCTAGTATGGCCGCAGCCAAATGACTGAAACAAGTAAAAGAGTAAAAGAGTAATTTTCAATCACTACCATAAATTCCAGTTATTGTTGTGTTTGTGTGCCTCAATAACACTGCGACTGGCGCCAGTGGAGAGACATTTCCTGAACGGGACTCTCATGATGACCACGTCAAAGGATAAACGACATGCTGATATGGACCATCTTTTCCAGGTGTTAAAGTTTGTTATGCCTACGGTCAACAATAAGAAAATAAGGCGACGTTTCTCAAGCATCGATGACAATTGAAAACTAACAAGCATAAAGTTCAGAACACTGGAGAAAAATCGACGATGCAGTATGCTCCCTTGAAAGTGAATCGTCTATAATATATAATATTCGTTATATATTTTGACATAAAACAAGCTTTTTCAGGGAAGGGGCTTAGACGAGTAGATTGGCGCCAGAGCTCAAGAGGCGTTTGAAATCGGACCATAAAACAGAACATAAAAACGGAGGAAATACTGCCTTCTCCTTTGTTCATATATATATAAATAGAACGTATTGTATATTATATATCTAGATATATTGTGCGATGATAAAATTTCACGTGGATTAAATTTGAATATACACTGTCAAAAATGGAGAATCTTACTGCTGTGCACGTCATACGTTTATTAGTCAACCATGAGAAGGTTTTGTTGAGGCGAAATGTTTTATATCGTTTTAAATCTAAGTAATCTACAGACATACTGAATTATAAATCCAAAATTTTCACTAAGTGTAAGAATCTAGATAAGTTACTATTGTCGAAATGGATAATACCACCCTCTTGGTATTACGAATGCAGTCTCACAAACTTTACACTTCGCCCCGTTGAATTGCCTACACCTACAATATTAATTCCTACTTTAACAGGTCGTGTTTCTTTCTTTATTTCGGTCCTTTTTTCTTTTAATTTTGATTTACTTTTTCTTTCCTTCTTTCTCATTCTTTGTCGCTTTTTCTCAAAGAGGAACCATGTATTTTGAGCCTGAATGATTGTCTGAAAATAAATCCATACCGTACTATACAAAACACACACACGCACGCAAACACATACATGATCACGCACACGCACACGCACACACACACGCACACATACGCACATATCGCATATATACTAGGGGTTTACACCTGTAATCAAACTTCCCTGAATTATATATATATATGTAGAGAGAGAGGTAGAGGTATGTTAGAGCAAACAGGAAATGTAGAACTCAATATATGATTATTTTTTTACTGTAATTTCAGCTCAGATCTGTGGCCATGATGATGCACCGCCGTGTATATGTATATTTTTATTAATATTTATCAGAAGTAACAGAGTGACTCAAGGTCCGAGAGTTTCGTACATTGACATTGGTAAATGCTGGCATAATCCTTGCCTTCAGTCCATCTTTGGTGTTAGAAAGTGTTTTGTTGGTCTCTCGTTCAAATGCGTCCCACATAAAAATAATCAAGGAGTTGCAGTCTAGGGAGTTAGGTGTCCGGATGGTAGGGATGATGTGGTCGCAGAAATTTTCTGACAGCCATGACTGGGTTCTCCAGTTTGTGTAGCATGATACGGATGCCTTTTACCAGACACAGGGACTTCAAGCAGCCACCGTCTTGACCCAGGGCATCATTACCTCCTCCATGTACTTGATGTAAGACTCCGTGTTGAGTCTGGGGCTATGTGGGAAGATGAATGGTAGCATGACGTCACCACTACTCGTGATTACTCCAAACACTATGATGTTGACTAGATGTTTGATTTTTAACACTCGTGGTACATGTGCTCAGATTGCACTATTCTCAGATTGAGACCCACGCACTACGAAATTCTCATACTGGAGCTTCCGGTGCGAATGCCAAGCAATACAGCACGTTGTTTCCAAATATGCGACGAGTGAATTGCGTCATGGTTCTGTTTTTCTCACAGACGGTGCCCAAGTGAGCCTGCGCGAAATTAAAGATACAATATAGCGACAATTTACCCATCACTCCCTGTATCTATTTATATACATACACACACACACTCATATACATACATACATACATACATACATACATACATACATACAAGCATATATAGTATTTTTAATAGTACTATTGCTCTCATATTTATATATTTATATATATATAAATATATAAATATGAGAGCAATAGTACTATTAAAAATATTATCGCTAGTGGCAGCGACTATACATGTATGTATACATATATACTTATGTGTATATGTCTGTACGTATGTATATATACCTGTATATAACCATCTATCTAACCCTCTATCTAACTATTTATCTATCTATATATATATATGTCTTTCTGTCTGTCTTTCACTCTACCTACCTACTTACATACTTATATAGGAATGTTCGTATAGAAATTCAAAACATAACCAAAAAGTACAAATAAAATAAATCTAAATTGGTAACTACACAAAATATCTACAGCTGAGTAAGCAGAACAAATAAATAATTGTCCGAATATGTGAAAAAGCAATATATATTTTGAATGGTACATTAATTCGTAGAAAAATTAACAAAAGAATTTATCATTACAATAAAGTGAGGAAATTCAATATATTGTCCATCCAATTATATCTATATAATTTGGTGTCAGTTAATTAACAAAGACTACAGACTTCAATATAACAGATATATATTTGTTGGTTTGTTGACAGCAGAATCACGAGTGATTATACATTGTATACAATGTGTCAACAACTGTCTGGTGTAGCAATAGGAATTAGGGTACGCCCAAATTTTGCCAACATACATTTGGCCAACTTAAATCTCAATTATTCATCCATCTTACTGGGTCTCCTCCTGAGATATTGAACCACTAAATCAATAATTTTCCCGAGGCACTAAAATCGAAAATCACAATGTGTAATACTTCTATAAATTTCCTTGGTATCTCTACAAACTTCCATCCCTCAACATCTGTTTCCAACACATTAAGACATTCTCTAATGTTTGCAATCACTTCCTCGCACATAATTCACAAAACATCTGCTCATTCTTTCTCTCCGATTACACTGACTACTTTGTCATTAGAACAAATCCTGATTTTATTTCCAAATCGGTGCAAAAGCGCTTGCTTTTACTCTGTATTTGCTACGTTCCTCATTATCCAACTTATCATTAACTTCGTTTTCTGTGACCTCAAACATAATCGGTACTGCTACGCTTACCCCACAACTTCAGTACACGTCTAGCATTAGAATAGCCCCACGCGCTTCATATACCAACTTGCCACTCGGCCTTGTAGTATAAATTCCTTAACAAATTTTTCTTCTGATTTGCCTTCGTAACGACCGCAGGCATTCTTGAATCTGATACTCTTGCCCTTCAAACGGGTTAAATATATATACGTGATCTACTAGTCAGTGGATTTCTTACCAAAAGATACATCCAACTCGGTACTCTAATTTACTCCGTAATGTCCCAGAAAACTGCTATAAAGTTTTCCATAAGTTCTTACGAATACAATCAATTGTTTTGAGTCTGAGTTAACAAACGGATAGCTTGCAACATACAGAACGCTGTACTTATGAACTGATTTAAGCTTCAGATTAAGATTCCGTAAGTAATGTCTGCATTACACAACAACACCGTAGTAAATTGGTGTTTCTCAAGGTAGAAGCCTGAGACATTAATTTGTCTTTTGATCCTTTCTACTATGTTATCCGGAAAGTTCGTGCCGATTCATAGTAGCTTAACTTTGGACTTATTTTAGAACATGGTTGAGTGCATAAAACAGGATTTGACTACACGTCCAT
Source organism: Octopus sinensis (assembly GCF_006345805.1). Lineage (NCBI taxonomy): Eukaryota > Metazoa > Mollusca > Cephalopoda > Octopoda > Octopodidae > Octopus > Octopus sinensis. Next base: position 37,996 of record NW_021833895.1, on the reverse strand, counting down.
TTAGAGCACATTTGAAGCTATCTTTTCGTGGAAGTAGGTTTATGTTCCTATAACCCCTGTTAATTCTCTAACTCTTCAAAATAGAAGATAATAAAGTTCATTTTCGGCACTTGATGCTTTGGGAACCAGATAAAAATTGCTGCAGCTCGGCTGGGATGTGTTACCCCACCCTCCATATTCACCAAATATTACTACTTCAGATTTCCACTCATTCAGGTCTCTGCAGAATAGTCTCAATGGTAAAAGTCTTAATTCCTTCGATGACGTAAAATGATACCTTGATGAATTCTTTGCCATGAAACCACCTGAATTCTGGGAAGAGGGTATTTTCAAGTTAAAGGAAAGATGGAGACGCATTATGCAATAAAATGGTTTATATTTGTTTGATTAAAAATGTAATGGCAAGTATTTATTGACCTTTTTCTCTCCTTTAAAAATCGGCACGAACTTTCCGGACAACCTAATATATCTGTAGGGTATTCCACCGATTGGCTATAATGAGAATCGCCACTACGACAGGGAACCATGTTAGGCTTGCCATGTGAATACCTACTTCTTTACGACCCACAATGGGCTAAACACAGAGAGGACAAACAAGGACAGAGATACGGATTAAGTCGATTATATCGACCCCAGTGCGTAACTGGTACTTATTTAATCGACCCCGAAAGGATGAAAGGCAAAGTCGACCTCGGCGGAATTTGAACTCAGAACGTAGTGGCAGACGAAATACCTATTTCTTTACTACCCACAAGGGGCTAAACACAGAGAAGACAAACAAGGAAAGACAAACGGATTAAGTCGATTATATCGACCCCAGTGCGTAACTGGTACTTATTTAATCGACCCCGAAAGGATGAAAGGCAAAGTCGACCTCGGCGGAATTTGAACTCAGAACGTAGAGGCAGCCGAAATCCCGCTAAGCATTTCGCCCGGCGTGCTAACGATTCTGCCAGCTCGCCATGTGAATACCAATGTCTTAGTACCCGTGTAATTCCTTACTGATCTTGCAAAGCGAATTCTTAATCACGAAGCCATATCAGAATACAATCCTGGCCGATACTTAAACATTTTCATTTCTGTATATAGCACTCATATTCAATACCCTTTACGCCTAACGCCCTCTCAAAAATCTACTCCCAAGTCTGTTTTAGCTCGTAACCTTAAACTTAGCCCCGCTTAAAAACGAAATGAACTCTTTTTGATAAAGTCTTTCAACATTACTTCGTTTGCGGTGTTTTCTTATGACCTTACACATCTGGCCAGAACTTCTCCACGTCTCAAACATTTTACCTAACAAAGTTCTTTCTATACAATTTAACCTCCTACCATTAATTCTACCCAACTTCTTCCCCTATCGTACATCTTACCCACTACTTAAACTACCCCTATTGGCTTCTCATTATCACTACCTTCTGCCACTTTACCTATTTATATCATTATTTTTCTCTCGCAATTTTGCAACATGTGTGAATAGCACACTTTACAATTCATCACCGAAGTAGAATTGTTTGACAAGATTTCTTTATTTTTTTTACCTTTCCTTACGGCAAACAAACTTAGTGAACTCCTCTACGAACATTTTATAGTACATTAGCACATTTTTTTTCTGTAAAAAGAACTTTCTGAGAGACTCAGCAATAAAACGTGTTGCTAAATGACATCATATATTTTCTTTTAACTTCTATATCTTCACAGCATGCTAAAATAGCTTTTACTACACACACACACAAACACACACGATCTCACACGCACATATCAACACTCATACTGCATATATATATATATATAATCTATAGAAATAGATGCACGTATATACAACAACACACATATATGTTATAGTTTCCCAAATAGACATCGGCATACATTTTTTATATCTGTATACATGAACATATATAACAAATCACACACATACACGCGATCATATACACATATGGACATATGTAGCGTATATAAATATCTATCTATTTATCTATCTATCTATCTATCTATCTATCTATCTATCTATCTATCTATCTATCTATCTATCTATCTATCTATCTATCTATCTATCTATCTATCTATCTATCTATCTATCTATCTATCTCCTATCTATCTCTATATCTATCTTATATCATTTACACACACACATATGTATATATATATATATATATACATATGTGTGTACTTATTTCTCGTCTGTTTACGTATTTTCCACTAGTTGGTGATAGCCTATATATATATATTTATATATAGGCTATCACCAACGAGTGAAAAATACGTAAACACATGAGAAATAAGTACAGGACGAAATACTAAAAGACGATAACTCCTCCTCAGTTGTCGACTGTTTTACTACTCCCTATTTCCTACTTTCAACGGCGAAGTAGGAAAACTTCATAAGATAGCAGCATCCAGAAATTTTGAAGATATAAAATTTATGTAGAGAGTAAACAACCGAAAATGACAAACATAAAGGGCCGTTAGGCTAAAACGAATTGTAATGGGTAACGCCTAGGAGAAATTGTCAAAGGATATAGTATAAGTAGAAGAGAAGAAAGTAGTAGTAGAGAAAAATGTCGAGCAGCGAGAGAAATGATGTCCAGTAAGATGGACGTCTCATCCCGAAAAGAAAGACATGAGAGAAATGGCTCTAATCAAGTGTGAGCAACAGGCAGATGAGAAGGGGGACAAGAGAGGGACTGAGGGAAATAAATAAAGAGAGTGAGAAGAAGGGAGAGGGAACAAAATACAGGTAGGGAGCAGAAAGGAAGGAGGGGAGATAAAGAAAATTTGAAGGATTGTAAAGGGATAGCGAGAAAGAAAGAAAACAGAGTGTAGAGTCGGAGAAATTATATGTAAATGTAAAAACTTCCTGTGGACAAGTCTGAATGGCGTTCAATTATAAAAATAAATATTAAGTACGGACATCACTAACATGAAAAGTACGTAAACACGCGTGAGATAATTACAGGACACATTACCCCCAAAATAGCAATATATGTGACCTCGTGAAGACCACTTGAATTTTTTTTCCTCTGTTCTCACACCTAGGGATCTTCTTTCTCTATGTTTTCCGAGGAAGAGCTCCGCTCGAAACGTCATACCATCTTCTTCCCTTTTTCCTGAGCGCCCAATAATACTTTATTTGTTCCACATCCTCGCGTTGTTGTCTTTTTGTTTTCTTGTCTGGATTAACTTTATATATATATATATATATATACACATATATACATATATATACCTTTACACACATATACACTTGTATGTATATATGAATATATATATATTTTTTAATAAATTTTAGGGTAGCAAAAAATTCCAGAAAAATTCTCCATTACCAGCGGTCAAGTGAGAAAGAAAAAATAGCCAATAGACTATGTAATATACATTCAAACATATAAGGGATGGCCATAATAGGACATCCGACTCACTAGAAAGAGCAGTTAAATTCCAAACCACTAATAGTTGTAATTCTGAAATGGAAAGGGAAATAATAACGTTTACCCTATCCTTTCAGGACTATGCATAGTTTCGGCAATCTTTTGTAAATAAAATAAATTTATTTACGACTGGCGTTGCACTCTCCTGCAGAAAGCCAAGGACTAGCATATAGCCACGAGGCGATAATAGCCATGGCTCGAGTCTATATGCTATAACTTTTCAAAATCCACCACTCTCGCGCGGTTTTCTCAGCAGTAAATATAAACTGCTGATTTAATTTCAAAATTAGCCCAAAAATCATTAATTAATAAATTTTATGGTAGCAAAAAGTTCTAGAAAAATTCTCCACTACCAGCGGTCAAGGGAGAAAGAAAAAAATAGTCAATAGACTATATAATATACATTCAAACATTATATGTTTGAATGAATATATATATATATTATATATATATAATATATATATATATATATATATATACATACATATATATATATATATATGTGTGTGTGTATATATATATATATGCATATATATATACACACACATATATATATATATATATAATATATATATAATATATATATAATATATATATATAATATATATATATATATATATATATATCATTAGCTACTACACGCATTTTTTCTCTCCTTCATTTCTCTCCTTGTTTCTCTCCTTGTTTTGTCTATGTCCCTTTCTTGTTGAAGAGCGTAGGCTCGAAACGTAAAAGACATTTTTACATTCCTGAGCATTATACTAATACATCTATTTGTTTCGTACACCACCTGTCTTCGTCTTTTGTTTTTTTTCGTAAACTCTCCCTATATATATATATATATATATAATAATATAATAATATATATATAATATATATATTTCAGATTTCATACAGGATGATTTCCTATGGGCATTTATGATTCCCGCAATGTGGCTGTGGTGTGGAATTAGGATTTCTTTCTTTTGGACGGTGTACCTCAATCACATCTTGGTCATGGCAATACATCTGCCCGACTGACATGTCAATTAACCTATAGCAAGGGATCTAGCACGTTTTCGATTCAGACTAGACTTAAGCAAACTTTTGGCTAAGAGGCGATTTCACAATGCTCAAAATCTTGGCCATTCCTGACCCCACTAATGAATGAAGTTTAAATCCATACCTAGACCACACACATAAACACGACTGTACACACACACACACACACACACACACACACACACACACATACATATATATATTATATATATATATGTACGTATGTATGTATTCATGCATATGTATATGTGTGTGTGTGCATATATATATATATATATATATATGTATGTATGTAACACAGGCGCGTACGTACATGAGATGGCGATAACTGTTCAGGTGAAGTATTTAACGGAAAAAGGAAAACTAATACAGACAGGCAATGAAACGGAGACAGACAGTGATCAAATAGCAGTTCTCCCCCCCCCCAGACCATTCCTCCTCCAATATGCCACAACTAATCTAGTCGATTGATGGTATAATTGTTTTCAAAACAATGCTTGAAACATCACTGCCATCTTGAAACATTCTCAACGAAGCCAAAATTAATTAGTCGAAGAGTTTAGTTCGTTTTTATGTATTTACATACACGCACGTATACACGCACTCAAATACACACATACACACATATATATGTTTTTACATACTTATATATATGTCTACATACATATGTATAGATATGCACACTCATATATATACATACATACATACATATATATATATATACATATATATATATATATATATACATATATATATATATACATATATATATATATATATATATAATATATATATATATATATATATATATATATTATATATATATATATATATACATATATATATATATATATATATATATATATATATATACATGTACATGCATATACATATACGTACATATATATACGAATAATATATATATATATATATATATATATACATGTGTGTGTGTGTGTGTGTGTGCGTGTGTGCGTGCGTGCGTGTATATATAATTACCAAACGTTGTACAAATAGGAATACAATGTATAAATGCGATTGTGTGTATACTTAAATTTTTTTGCATGAGATTACAGGAGAATTTGACTGCTTTTTCCAGGAGGTGATTTTCTCGTTATCTGAGTGTAGGTTCTAATTAACTCTACAGTAACGAAGATTATGATAATGATGACAATGGTGGTGTTATTGTAAAAACTTCTAAGGAAATCCATACTGGTGTATTGGAGACACACACACACATGCATAAATATATTTGCATAATATATGCGTCGCCCCGTTTTTAAAGCGTTCCTTTGACGTGATTCCAATTTCCTCTTCGTGACAAAATCGCAGACTACACATACACGTGATCACAAAAGCGCAAATGTTACGACATACGAAGTTAACACAGCAATGTCACTCAGCACACTGCTTCATCGTGGTCACCACTGGCTCTCTTTGCGATGGCAACAGTGTGTTACTGTTTGTTGATGCGCAACAGAACTAGTCTGTGAACTTTGTGATACCACATCGTATTTGAGCAAAGGTTACATTACACAACAAGGGCTCAGTAAATTGGTGATTCTCAAATCCGTAACCTTAGACATTAATACGTCTTACGATCCCTTCTATTTCTGCAGGGTATTTCCCCAATTGGTTATAACGAGAATCGCCAGCACAACAGGAAATATGTTAGGCTTTTCCTGTGTATACCCATCCCTTCATTGCTTTATAATCTTACAAAATGAGCTTCTTAGTCACACTGAAATGTCCCAATATAATTCTGGCCGATACTTATACATTTTCATGTTTGCATGTAGCACAAATATTCATTAGTCTTTACACCTAAAGAATATGAAAGTAAGCCCTTATTAGAGCGATAATGTAAAAAATTAGTATATATATATATATATATTATATATATAATATATATATATATCTCGTCTACCTCAAACTGATTACCTAAAACTAGTAAGAACATTTTTCTCACACTTTCCTTCACGTGATAAAATACTACACGAAATAACAACTCCATACAAGGCAGTTAAATGTTAAATCATTTTTTCCGTTTCTCTTATTTCTTTCGTCGTTTTGAAATGAAATTTTATTTTCCAGTTTTTATACATGGCTATATGCAACTTTCATAATGCCCCACTTTCGCAAGTACTCAGATGCCTAAAATGATATATTATTAAATAGCCACGTTTGAAGAAGAAATGAAGTTATTTGTAAGCACATAGCCTACAAACTCTACCTCTATAAAACACAAGGGTACTAATCAAACTACTTATAAAATACAGGGAGACATACTCACAGAGAAACATACAAGCCAACAGCATTTACACTCACTCAAGTCCTTTTGTGAACATCAAAGCATGAGAGAAACAAATTTATATACTAACAGCACCATGACATACCTGAGTGATAACCCACAACCTCCAAACGAAACTAGGAAATTCTCTAAACAATACTAACAAGTAAAGAAAGTCACAAGCTAAAACATTCCTCATTCATGCATTCTTTTGTAAACCTATAAAAGATTCCGTTACAACAATGTTGGCACAGCCAGGTACAATGATATTAAATACTGGATTAAACTTTATATCATCGACCATTTCACTGTGAAAGTAAATGATTAGATCCAATAACATCAAAAATACTTAAGACGCCTGAGATATCCTATCATCAACTTGTCGAAAGGGTCACACACGGATATTCAAACCTGCTTACAATGTTCTACATGCATGAATACATTCTAAACATCTCCAAGTCCAATCAATAAAAATTTATCCAAAACACCTCTCCATAACAACCTACCTCACAGCCAGTGACCACTCCACTCAAATCTCACAGCCGAGGAAGATTTTAGCTCAACAGAGACTACATAAAGCCAAGATTAACTTCAATGCATTGCAGTTTTACGATGATTTTAACTGGCCGAAACTTCGATGCCACTGTGAAAAACATACTTCTTTGAGAATAATGAATATATATATATATATATTATATATATATATATATATATCGTGTATATCATGGTGCATAAGCGTATATCGAATTGCGTGTGAATCTGAGAGGGGAATATATTGAATAAAATCATAATTTATTTTGCTAATGTTAAATACTGTGCAAATACGTCAATTTACATCCAGTGTCAATAAAAAGTACTAATGAAGTTCTGAGCTAGACTCTTCTTCTTCTTCTTCTTCTTCTTCTTCTTCTCCTCCACCTCCTCCTCCTCCTTCTTCTTCCCCCTCCTCCTTCTTCTTCCTCCTCTTCCTCCTCCCCTCTTCGCTTCCCTTCCCCCTTCGTTCTCTTCTTCTAACCTCAATTTTCTCTAACTAGTTTGCTAGTTGCAAAACCAGTGACTTTGTGACACTGCCTATATCTATACAAGTACCTGTAAATTCATGACCGTTTATCTAATTACGTGCCCACTGTCACATAGATTTATATGCAAATGTTCATTTATCTATACATATATTTATGAAATTATAGTACGTTTCTTTTTTTTGCATGCACTTATGGCCACTGATTGCAGAATTATATATATGTCTTTCGAGGGATTCATTTGTATATATTTCTATACGTCAGTGTCTCTATGCGTGTATGCATATATGTGTGTATAGATAGGTATATGTATGTGCATGTATATATGTATATGTAGATGTGTATATAACTATATATCTATATCTATCTATCTATCTATCTATCTATCTATCTATCTATCTATCTATCTATCTATCTATCTATCTATCTATCTATCTATCTATCTATATATCTATATATATATATATTTATATGAAGATATATATTAATAAATAAAGAAATATATGAATAAATATTTATATATGTATCTGCGTGTGTGTCTCTCTGTCTGTCCTGTTTATGTATGAACCTGTGCGTACACACACACATACACACACACACACACACACACACACACACACACACACTAACACACATATAACTGTATTTATACGTATATACAGGTTTTCTTTTACATATGTATGTGTATATATATGTCCGTCTGGTTGCTTAGTGATGTATCAATGTTTCTGTGTGTAAGTGTATACGCGCGTGTACCTATGTCTATCTATGGATATATACATATATATATATGTGTGTGTGTGTATGTATGCGTGTATGTATGTATGTATGTATGTATGTATTCGTATGTGCTTTTCACTTCCGATTGTACTAGTCTGTTTATAGTCCCTTGTACTTGCATTGTTAAGGCATTTATCTGTGGACATTTTTATGATCTTCACTAAGCAGTTTTCTTCCATTCTTACCCGAACATTTTCCTCTACCAATTTCATATTGAAAGCTTTGCTCGACCCCGGGATCTATGAGATAAAATCTGCTTAACATGTCACGGACTGTCACTGAACCCAGAGTCTACACCTAAAACTAAAACCGTCCATTGGTTTTACTAATGTTTGTTCCTAGTAATATCGCATATCTATAATAAATACTTATTTCAAATATGCTTTATCGTTCGTAAAATGTTGAATCTAGTTTCTTCCGGATATTTCAGTGCAAGAGAAATCGGCATGAGGTTCCAAACATAATGACCATACTTTCCCAGCTATGATGCGGCTGATCGTGCAGAGAGGCTTGCTTATTTGATAACCATGCATTCGACACATGAAACATAGATTGCGCTGTCCAGGAGATTTACTGAAAGATGATCGAATGTTTATCGTAATACCAGGTTATCAATTTACGTTTTTCAATATTCGACCTATGACATCATTCGCTACTATAATATTTCTGAAGTGGCCAGCGGATGTATGAATGTATACATGTACTCGAACAAAAAATATGTGCACTACTAAATGCTACGGTTGCATACACTGAACGTGTTCAGTATTCGGCCCACATCTGCTTGAATAACAGAATAGTTATTGAATTGGGCAGAGTGACATGAATGCTCTGGGCATACGTGGGTGGGCCACCGAATACAGATTTGATTCGAAGCTTGTACTTAGAACTGAGAATAACCGCCATAGAAGTGGATGCGTCCCAATAAAGACATGTCATGTTATATGTTTATTTTACTCTTTGGTTTCAGTCATTTGACTGCGGCCATGCTGGAGCACCGCCTTTAGTCGAGCAAATCGACCCCAGGACTTATTCTTTGTAAGCATAGTACTTAATCTATCGGTCTCTTTTACCGAACCGCTAAGTTACAGAGACTTAAACACACCAGCATCGGTTGTCAAGTGATGTTGTGGGGACAAACACAGACATACAAACACACAGACGCATATATACATATACATATATGAAGGCGGCGAGCTGGCAGAAATGTTAGCACACTGGGCGAAATGCGTAGTCGTATTTCGTCTGCTGTTACGTTCTGAGTTCAAATTCCGCCGAGGTCGACTTTGCCTTTCATCCTTTCGGGGTCGATAAATTAAGTACCAGTTACGCACTGGGGTCGATGTAATCGACTTAATCCCTTTGTCTGTCCTTGTTTGTCCTCTCTATGTTTAGCCCCTTGTGGGCAATAAAGAAATATACATATACATATATACGACGGGCTTCTTTCAGTTTCCGTCTACCAAATCCACTCACAAGGCTTTGGTCGACCCGAGGCTATAGTAGAAGACACTTGACCAAGGTGCCACGCAGTGGGACTGAACCCGGAACCATGTGGTTGGTAAGCAAGCTACTTATCATACAGCCACTCCTGCGCCTGTTTGTGAATTATTCTTATACATGATTTCGTACAGACAAAATACAGGGTGTGTAAAAACGACGCTTATTAAAAGTATATTTTCAGTTTTCGACCAATGAAATAACTCGCTACTATTTTCCGTTTGAAGTGGTCTGCAGATATTCAGACATATATATATATACATCCACATTTTGGCGTTATTCAATATTACAGGAATATACTACGCATTTTGGTCAACATCAGCACGAATAACAATGAAAATTTCACTGTTTCTCTCACTCTTACCTTCATAATTATTCATTAAAATTTCATAGCAGATTGTCTCGCATTTTCCTTGATAAATTTCAGATTTTTACTTTTAGAATTGATAATTTCGTCTCTTCCGTTAATCTCTTTCCGTTTTATTAACGTACAGACTGATTGATATATAGAATTGATACCAAGATATAGTTCTAATGGAAATGTGTAAAAAAAGAGTGGGAAATGAAAGAAAGCAAGCTTTTATGTTATCAGGTCTGTACACTGATCTAAATAATTCTCCATATAATTATTTCAACCTATATTGATTGTAATATACATATACACAACACACATATACAATGCACAGCTCACAGAGACACACATACATGTGTTACATTAAACACAAGACCCAGCCCACACATATACACATGCACAGGAAATACGCATACAGCTTATAACAAATGTTCACAAAGCCATGTACACATACACAGGCACATCAAAGACCTAGACAGACCGAATTACACATACTCACACACCCAACTCACCAACGAGGAAATCTCTGTGTAGTCGCTTTGATATAACACATTTGAGAATGCAGTCCTAACTATAGGTTTATGAAAAGAATACAGTTGGTCACAACGTGAATGCTTGGACGTATCTGCTGGATTGGAGATAACCAGCGGCTAAATCCAAAACAGTAACAAGCATAGTTGGCTAACAATATTGAGAAAGAAGCTATGTGGTAAGAAGCTTGCTTCCTAACTTCATGGTTCCGAGTTCAGTGCCACTGCGTAGCACCTTGGTTATCCTTGTCTCCATGTATTTATCCCTCGTCCCCCCATTTCTTTCTCTCTCTTTCTCTATCTCTCTTTCTCTCTCTCACACACTCACACATACACACACATAGGTTAAGTTACTAAAAACTTGGTAGACCATTCACATCGCCCTTTTCTACAGAAATGGAGAATTTCTAAAGGAGACGGAACAGCATCCAAGTAACACTTTCTCATCGAAAGTCTAGAATCTACTGAAACAGTTTCAGAACACACTGAGGTGCATTTCAGCATGGAATACACATAAAGGAGTAAAAACAATTAAAACAATTTCATTTAATTAGGATGCTTGGTTAAAAAAAAAATCGTTCCGAGATTAAGTGTTCTGCAAAGAAATTAGTCAAATTCGCCTGTTATACTTCAGCAGACCTGTGTCGTTAAGATGTACACTTTACAAAAACGTGGACTCACGTTCAGTCCAACTGCACGGCACCTAGGTTAGATGTAATCTACTATAGGCCCAAATTTGATTGCCGAAAACTGGGGAAGCTCGTTATATATAAATATATACATAAATGCATACATAAATGCATACATACACACATAGATACATACACACACACACACACACACACATATATATATATATATATTTATATGTACATACGTATATATATGAAGGTCGTTACGTGTATATATCTACGTATGTATATATATATAGATATATATGTACGTATATCTATCTTTCTATCTATCTATCTATCTATCTCTCTCTCTCTCTATATATATATATATACATACATACACACACACACACACACACACACACACATATATATATATATATATATTTGTATTTATGTGTTACCTGAGTATATTCCACTGATGAAGGCAGAGCATTTCTTAGGCAGATCCAGAAATCCGGGATCTGGAATTATCCAGTAATTTTTTTGCTAGCTTATTTTGTCTCTTTGTCTTCTCTCCTGGTGCTGTATGAACATTTAATGTGGCTTTATAGTCAAGTTTTCTCTGCTATTTCCAGTGTGGCGGTATCTCTTAGATACTCTAAAATATAATTTTAAGAATAATTATTACCTTTGAAGGATTTATTCCCATACTGGCCACCTTACAAGATTGGTATTTAAATATCGATCTTATCCTTATACACACACACCACACACACACACATATATATATATATATATATATATATATATATATGTGTGTGTGTGTGGTGTGTGTGTGTGTGTGTGTGTGTATATATATATATATATATATATATGTAAGTGTAGATACACACACTCGCACACACACATACATACACACACGGGGCGGGCGTATTGAATTTGACTATACTTTATATCTCCTTTGTTTTCAGAAACAACTTGATGCATTGGTGAACAGTCAACTTCATTGGAGAGCGTAGAAATTACAGTTGGAGCTGAGCAAAAGTTAGCTGTCATGAAGTACCTTCACCACGACGATTCAACCTGGGCATCAAAATGCCTTCATCACGATTGCTTCTCAGTATTCTGTGAACAATTTAAAGGCTGTAAGACGTGACAAGAATATCACGACTTAGGCCCAGTTCAGATGGTAATTTGAATCTGCTGGAGACTGTGGCCAATTCGTGGCTACTGAAGGTTGCTGCTGGAAAGCTATATTGGCATTGCAAACGGAGTGGTTGTTCTCTTTTGCATGCGCGCCCCACACACAGTAAGCAATGTGATTACAATCGAAGGAGTTAAGGGACTAAAAACTGAACCTGGTGAAATCGTAGAAATTCCCCGACAACCACTCTGAATCTTTCCGGCGGCATGACAAGGCGCCGAACCTTGCTGCCAAATATATATTGGGTTGTCCGGAAAGTTCGTGCCGATTTATAGTAGCTTACATTTCGACTTATTTTAGAACATGGTTGAGTCCATAAAACAGGATTTGACTACACCTCCATTTAGAGCACAGTTTAAGCTATCTTTTCGTGGAAGAAGGTTTATGTTTCTATAACCTGTATTAATTCTGTAACCCTTTAAAATGGAAGATAAGAAAGTTCATTTTCGGCACTTGATGCTTTGGGAACCAGACAAAAATTCCTACAGCTCGGCTAGGATGTGTTACCCCGCTCCATATTCCCCACATATTGCTCCTTCGGATTTCCACTTATTCAGGTCTCTGCATATAGACTTAATGGTAAAAATTTCAATTTCTTGGATGATGTAAAAAGATACCTGATGAATTCTTTGCCATGAAACCACCTCAATTCTGGGAAGAGGGTTATTTTCAAGCTAGAGGAAAGATGGAGACGCATTGTGCAACAAAATGGTTCATATTCGGTTGATTAAAAATGTAATGGCAAGTATTTATTAACCTTTTTCTTTCCTTTAAAAATTGGCACGAACTTTCCGGACAACCCAATACAATGGGTTTGTCTCACAGCGAATGTTTCTAGTTATTTTGGGGTACCCCATTACGTCTCCTTAAGTAGCCGCTAGTCAAAACTGATCGATGAAATAAGCATAAAACTAAAAGACAAAAATAGTTACTAGAGGCGACCTGTTCAACTATACCCTTCAACGTGGTGCTCTAGCGTGACCGCAGACTGAAAGAAATCTATATATATAAAACTCAACTTGTGTGTCTGTGTGTTTATCTGTGTGTGTGTCTGTGTGTTTAACTTCCCGGCACATCTCCTCCTAGCCAACAAATCGTAGAACCACCAAAAATGGGTCACTTAAAGTTTACGCGAATGAAAATTGAACTGCGCTATTTCTGTTCCGAAATTCATCTCGCAAGTGCAAAAATCGATAATGTGTTTGTTTAGGCCTTATCCCATGCATTGAATAGTGAACTTTACTCAGTCAGCTGTTTGACCTGAACTGTGTCAACCACGCGTGCAAGCATGCGTAAATTGCATGAAAAATAAAAAATCAAGATATAAAAATGAATCGCCGTAAACATTGTAGAAGTTCGGAAAAGAAATGAATTTTCGGGATGTAGCCTGGAGGGTTTTTTTCGTATTAATCTTTTGGACTTTGTGAACGCATACCAATTGTTTTCATAACATTTTAACGCTTTGACTTAAATGTGACCATTTTGCGTTGAGTCTGCAGTTTGAATGACTTTAACCAAATTTTAGCTGGCCGGATTTTTGATCATCACGATACATCGCCAGCGACTCCCTAAAACTCTCTGCTGTAATCCCCGTTGAGAAATCTCTATATATAAAACTGAACTTGTGTGTCTGTGTGTGTATCTGTGTGTGTGTGTCTGTGTGTGTATCTCTGTGTGTCTGTGTGTTTAACTTTTGGATCTACCAAGTTTCACTATTAAGGATGGAAAGTAGTGTGTAGCAAATAAAGCTGAAGTTGTGTGTGGCAGGTTTGGTAGCCTTCAACTAACACTATCTCCTTCGAGACCCTGCAGCGCAAGTTGATCAAAATTGAGAGTATGATAGAAGGCTTGCTCTTAATTCTGTAGAAGATAAAATTCAAATCGGACCATGTTAACACCAAAAATTATTTACATCAAAGAGGTGCTTTTTTTCTATGATAATCCCTATTTTTTTTTACGATTTTTGACTGCTGTGTCACCATTTTGCGGCGTATTTCAACTGGAAAAATGTTCACTTGAAGAGAATAACAATTTGCATAATGCAAAATTTTTACTTTTCAAAAATTCCAATTCTAAAGGGTCGAAACAAACCCAAGCAACACCGGGTGATACTGCTAGTAACAGATAAAAGATTGAATATAATACCTCCCTGTGCTGCTACTTTATCAGTCCTGGGGTTTCAAATAGTTTCATTTCCACCCAAACATATAAAGGAGTGTTTAAGCGAGGCCCTGTAGCATCCTCAAGTTTAAAATGTTACAAAAAACTATCCAAAGATATTCAGGGAAGACGGTACAGAATGGAACGGCGGTTAAACAAAGTCTAAAATAAAAAAAGAATTAATTAATGTGTTTTATATGTCTATTTAAAAGTTTTGTTTCGATTTGTTTTTTTAGTTTGATAGCGAAGATTTGATTAATCTGTTTCAATTCAGACAAAGTTGACAATCCCTGCAAAGCTAATTAAAATTAGAGAGAAGAGAAAGAGAAAGAGAAAGAAGTGAGGAGGGAGGGTGTATGAAAGAGAGAGAGAGAGAATATTGAGAAAAGTAACGAAGAAATTAAGAAAAATATAAAGAGATGAAGAGAAATAGAAAGGAAAATTTGAAGAGACGTAGAAGGACAAAGTGAGCGAGAGAGAGAGAGGGAGTGAGAGAGAGATGGAGTGAGAGAGAGAGGGAGTGAGAGAGAGAGAGGGAGTGAGAGAGAGAGAGAGAGAGAGAGAGAGAGAGAGATCGAGTGAGAGAGAGAGAGAAAGAAAAATCGAAAGTGTGCATCGAAATAGAAAGAAATAATGAAGAAAGGTTTCAGAAAGAGAGAGAGAGAGGGAGAAGAGAGAGAGAAGAGAGAGTGATTTGAACGAAGTTTAATCAAAGAAGGCAAAAATTTAATACTGCTAATTAGTGCTATATACAGACATTCTAAGCACACTGAGTTGATGCTAATGTAGTTGGTGTTGGTGTTGGTGTTGGTGGTGGGTTTTTTTTATGTTATTCTTGTGACGGTTCGAGTTGTACTTGACTGACGAGTGGAGGAGGTGTTGATGGTAGCGCTCCTACTCCTAATGGCTGTGCAAAACGTGCGAAGGTCTTCTTCTTCTTCTTCTTCTTCTTCTTCTTCTTCTTTCTTCTTCTTCTCCTTCATCATCATCATCATCAGCTTCTTCTTCTTCTTCTTCTTTTCTTCTTCCTTTTTCCTCTTCTTTTTCTTCTTGTTCTTGGTGTTGTTGCTGTTGTTGTTGTTGTTGTCTTGTTCTTCTCTTCTTCTTGTTCTTGGTTTTGTTGCTGTTGTTGTTGTTGTTCTTCTTCTGTTCTTCTTCTTGTTCTTCTCTTTTCTTCATTTCCTCTCTTTTTCTTGTGATTGTTGTTGTTGTTGTTGTTGTTGTCCTCTTATTCTTCTTCATCTCTCCTTCTTCGTAGTCGTTTTCTTCTTCTTTTTCTTCAACTTCACTATCCCTTCTTCTTCTTCTTCTTCTTCTTCTTCTTCTTCTTCTCTAGTTGCTGTTCTTCTTGACTTTTCTTTTTTCGTTTCCTTCTTCCCTTCCACTTTTACCTCCATCTCTACTAAACTTTCTTGTACCCCCATCCCCGTACTTCTTCCTCCTATTTCTCGTGGTCCTCTTTTCCTCGTCATCTTCACCTACTTAATCTTATGATTCTTCATCATCGTAAACTTCTTTTTTTTACCACTACTACTACTACTACTACTACTACTACCACCACCACCACTACTACTACTACTACTACTACTACTACTACTACTACTACTACTACTACCACCACCACCACCACATCACCACCACCACCACTACTACTACTACTACTACTACTACTACTACTACTACTACTACTACTACTACTACTACTACTACTACTACTACTACCTCTTCTTCTTTATCTGTATTAAAAATTTTGTTGTTTGTGTCGCTCTTCTTCCATTGGGCTCAATGTATTCCTGTTCAAATAACCCTAAGATCAAGTGCATTCAATTCAGGACCGTTATCTTTTATTGCCTTCCTTATTACTACGAGTTGACAGCATCGTTAGATTGCCGGACGAAATGGTTAGTAGCATTTCATTCATCTTTGCGTTCCGAGTTCGAATTCCGCCAACGTCTACATTGCCTTTCATCTTTCTCGTGGTTGATTAAATAAATTACCGAAGCATTGGGGGTAAAAACCAATCGATTACCCTCCTTCCCAGCAACATCGGGTCTTGTGCCTATAGACGAAAAATTATCTCTATTATCTTTCGGAATAGAGAATATAAGCACCACCCGAGAACCGGGGTCAATGCAATTGACTTACCCTACCCATAAAATTCTTGCCAAAATTTCAAATCATCGTTATTAACATAGTGAGCAGGCAGAGTTGTTTGCTCGTTGGGCAGAATTGCTTAGCAGAATTTTTTTCTGATTCCATACGTTGTACATTATTCACATTATTTACATTTGACGGATATTTGTACTCATCTTGTTTGTTGTTAATAAAACGTTTCGGTTGATATACCCCCCCAGCCTTCATCAGGTGTACTGGGGAAATTTCGAAACTGGGTTCTCATTCTTAAGATACTTTTGGATCTTCTTCTTCTTCTTCCGGTCACTTCCTGGAATCTAACTCGAAATGTTGGGGTTAGTAGCACGCGCTCTTAATCACTACGCCATATGCCCGTGTCGTAGTGGTTAAGAGCGCGGGCTACTAACTCCAAGATTTAGAGTTCGATTCCAGTCAGTGACCTGAATAATAATAATAATAATAATAATAATAATGATAATAATAATAATAAAAGGAAGAAGAAGAAGAAGAAGAAGAAGAAGAAAAGAAGAAGAAGAAGAAAAGAAGAAGAAGAAGAAGAAGAAGAAGAAGAAGAGAAGAAGAAGAAGAAGAAGAAGAAGAAGAGAACAACAACAACAACAACAACAACAACAACATCGAAAAATACCTTAGGAATGAGAACACAGGTTCGAAATTTCCCCAGTACACCTGATGAAAGCTGGAGGGTATATCAACCGAAACGTTGTATTAACAACAAACAAGATGAGGACAAATATCCGTCAAATGTAAATAATGTAAATAGTGTACATAATTCATCTCTTAAATATAGAACTGTCTATACGTTGTGTTGAAATTCATCCTTTCGGGGTTGATGTAATCGACTTCGCTCCATCCCTAAAATGGCGGGCTCTCCGTCAAAATTTGGAACATTTGTTGTAACGTATTTTTGAGGCTTTGTGCTTCCAGTAGAAAGCATTAAGATATATTAAATCAAATTGAAATTGAGATCGTAACTAATGTAATAGAAACGAAACCAAAAGAAGTGATGTATATTTGACGTTTCGCTCATGCATTCGTGTTTCTTTTCTGGCACAGCATCATGAACAAAAGACCGCTAACCAAGATGTAACAAGTTAACATGTAAACTCAAATGGATGGAAGCACTCCGTCGGTTACGACGACGAGGGTTCCGGTTGATCCGAATCAACGGAACAGCCTGCTCGTGAAATTAACGTGTAAGTGGCTGAGCACTCCACAGACACGTGTACCCTTAACGTAGTTCTCTGGAATATTCAGCGTGACACAGAGAGTGACAAGGCCGGTCCTTTGAAATACAGGTACAACAGAAACAGGAAGTAAGAGTGAGAGAAAGTTGTGGTGAAAGAGTAGAGCAGGGATCACCACCATCCCCTGCCGGAGCCTCGTGGAGCTTTAGGTGTTTTCGCTCAATAAACACTCACAACACCCGGTCTGGGAATCGAAAGCGCGATCCTATGACCGCGAGTCCGCTGCCCTAACCACTGGGCCATTGCGCCTCCACGTAAACTCAAATAGACAATGCATTCAAAACTGTCCAGTTTGTCATCGTGTGCTTATGATTTCGGGACGACATCAATAAGAAACAATTCAATCTAAGAAAAACGTAAGATCCGAACTTCAATAGCCGGGGAGACATCAACAAATTTTAAACGTTCACATTTTCCTTTCGTTTCTGCTACAATATCACCAGTACTTCTACTAAAACTAAATGCGAACTCAATTACACTGAATATGCATCAATCAATTATAGTAATTTAGCTTTAATTAACGTGATATGGCGTAATTAAATCTCAAATGTTCTCCCTCAAAGTAAGGCTATTTCTGGAGAAGAAATAACGGTTAATCATATTTAGGTTTTTATTTGTAATGAATCGCAAATTAGTGGTATGATTGCAGAAATTAATAATTTTGTGCAATAAGATGTCAGCAGATATTTTACTACTGAAGGTATTTTTAAAGGTTACGTAAATTAGAGGTTAAAATAACTTCCGACAAATTTTCCATTTGGATTTCGAATTCTCTATTACGTTTCCTCTACGCATTTATTTTTGCAAATTTACGATGATAATGCTGGGGGAAATGCACTTTAACGTCACTGAAATTTCTTCAGAGTACGCTGATAACATTCTAGCTAAGGTTTGAGTGTAACAGATTGACATTTTCCCAGTGTTTCCCGAGAGCTTCACGCTACTCTATATTTATGATTATATCACTAGGGAGATGTTTGGAGTGTTTCAACGACATATGTTGCCTCTCAGCTTAAATATGAAGCCTCTTCACTCGGTAAAAATACATATTTCAAGGATAAAACAACGGCGTTATGCAATGACATTTTCTACAGTACAATCTCATATATATATATATATTATATATATATATATATATATGTATATTTATATATATATTTTTATATATTTTATCTAGTTTCAGCTCACGATCTGTGGCCATGCTGGGGCACCGCCATGTATATATATATATATATATATATATATATATATATATATATATATATATATATATATATATACACTTCTATATAAAACAAGAAGAAAGTACATGCGTATTACAACAGCACCCTTTACTATTCAGTCGGAATTTTAGTTCTTTTATTTAGATAACGATATAAATTTCAGAGCAATTGTTATGACTGTAACTACTACATATCGCGATTCAAAGCTTCACAACTTTTCAGCCTCAACCTAGTCTTTTTATTTAGCTGAAAAGACGCAAAATCGTATCAGTGTGATTGTGGCTTTGGCATAAGGGAATTTCCTGCTTCGCTAATTTTGGTTTAGCTAATCTAACAAATATATGTTCGGCCACAGCTCACCTCTGTACCTCTGAGCTTGCAGTTCTCGCATTTCTCTCTCTAAGCTATCCACGTCTCATTCATCACCTTTCCTTTTGTTATCTTTGTTGCATCTAATCCGATGTCTACCGGTTCCTGAGTGACCACTATGCACAGTTTTTTTCCACCCAAATCATCAGCCGTCTGGAAATTTATTCACCGGTTTTAACGGAACATTAGCAGCATTATTATCACCGTTATAGGAAGGTTTGCTAAGACCAAGGTTACTTCCATTTCTTCCACACTCAGCAAGTAAAACAGAAATGAATTCTTGACAAATTTTACACGCACGCACACACACACACACACACCACACACACACACACACACACACACACCACACACACACACTCTCTCTCTACTTTTTAAATTTCCCATTAAAACAACACATTTCATAAATATTTATAAGCTTAAGAATCCTGAAAGAGGTTTAAATGCCATAAGTCTTCTGCATTTCAAACTATAACAAACCACAATTTCTACCTCTAGTTCAGAATCAACTGAGGAACATGTTTTCTCAAGCTTCAACCATAGATGGTGATTATTTCAAAGCGACAAATTTGTAGACACGTTACACTTACCACTACTACTTATTTCATCACTTCATTCAATTTGGAGCAAAGGCCATCGATAACGTTCCTCCATTCTCTTCGTCTCTGAGCTGTCTTTTTAGCATAGATCCAGCTGGTTCTCTTTTTTTTCTTTACAATTCTACCTCAGTATCCCGCCTTTAGTTATTTTTAGTGTAACCCTTCTCCCACCTCCCTTGTAGGTTCATATATTTGCCTATATTTGGGAAATAGATGCTTCTGTATCTATGCCTCTTTCTTGATAGGAACGTCGGCCTTGAGCAAACACATTTTTATCTCCAGGAAGTTGTGATTCATATTAGTCTACTGAAGTCCTACCAAATTTTTGCGCTCCTCTGGCAGCGGTCTCAGTGTAATAAAGGTGCACAAGCTACCAGGTTGCAACAAAGACTGAACGATAGGGAGAAAAATCGTTACAATGTTGGATAAAATCCCTTATGAAAATCAGTCCTGGTTTTATAAATTTAAGCCTTAAGTATGTCAATAAATAAAGTGCATGTCAAGTATAAAGGCCCGATTCTTTTCGGACACTCTCTTTCTTCCTGGATTGTACTATTGGTACAAAACATCGACCTTTATACATTGTCTTGCATTGATTTGATCTTAGAAATGTGTTGGGATATGCAACTGATTACACGTTAGTTTCATGAGTTGGAATTCAGTTGGTTGAACCATCAAAAGCTTATTTAAATCCACCACGCCATACTTTTGAAACAAGTCAAAGTTAGTCACGGTGAAATTTGTATGCAGAGTGGTTATTCTAACCGCTACACTTTTTTCCCTAATTGCTGCACCCCAAGTTACACACTGAAACGTTGCAGGGAAAAATGAGTGACTGACGGTTACCGGGTTAATATTACAGTTTCTAAAGACTATTCCGAATTATCTTTATAGTTTGAAACTATTCCAAAATTATAATCGAACATAGTGATACGAATATAACATTCAACAATAAATCTTCCCCCCTCTCTAGTAATCAAATACAACCAAGTTCACCAAAAACTTTCAGTCAAATACCAAAATTTCCATAAATTTTATTGTAAGTATCTCTGACATTAAACATCAGTCTGTGTAATAATATTTAGGTACATGCTGTTAGGATCAAAATCAACAGGACGCAAAGAGCATTTCTTTCAATGTAAACGTTTCTACAATACACTGTAAAAGATATTTGATCGGAAAACATCTGTTTGTGTATTAAATTCTAAGAGAATGGTATTATTTACTATTAAATAGTAGTAAATCTTTTTGACGCTACGATATTTGCAAGATTTCAAATTTTTGGATCGATATTTTCCTATGCTCGGTTTATAAAAGAATCACATGATCCTTACTGCACAGGAACGTTTTTTTTTCCATTGTCTGTTTGTATTAGTCAGCTTTCATCTCGCAATATTCAGTTTTACTTAACCTTTTCTTTGACCTTTTCATCGTGGAAATACCGAGGCAATCAATTCTAACATTCTTCGTATAGAGAAGACGGAAAGACAAAAGAGAAAACTCGTTTCAAAATGACAGCTTCGTTGAAAGGGTTAATGCATGCGTTTTCCTACTTTACAAACCCACCGTATTAATCTGTCCGTATTCCTCTTCGAAGAGAAGAGCTGCATTGAAATCCCATAGTAATAATATTCGGTCTACGCATGGTACAATAAACGCCTCTGGCAATAACACAAAATCTGTTATACAAAAACAATATGCAAGCATTTCTATAATATCAAAATATTTTCAAAACTGTCGTATATTATTTTCCAAGTAATTAGCCAATACTTCGCGAGCATCTTTGTGTAAGTGCTAATGCCCCGGTGAGACGAATCCAATAAAAAAACCAATAGATTTTGAAATTTCAAACAGTTTCCTTTCTTCATTCAACTACCATGAAAAATGCAATGGTTATTTCAATGAGGTTTTGTTGAAACGTTTTTTTCTATTTTAGATAATTTAGAAAAATTATCATTACACTAAGATGTCATAAACCATTTAACGTGGATTTAAATATTTTGCGGTAATTTGACTAGTTCTCAACATTGAAGTGTCAACGATTTTAAATTTCATTTATTCTAATTTCTTTATTGCCCACAAGGGGCTAAACATAGAGGGGACAAACAAAGACAGACAAACGGATTAAGTCGATTACATCGACCTCAGTGCATAACTGGTACTTAATTTATCGACCTCGAAAGGATGAAAGGCAAAGTCGACCTCGGCGGAATTTGAGCTCAGAACGTAGCGGCAGACGAAATACCTATTTCTTTACTACCCACAAGGGGCTAAACACAGAGGGGACAAACAAGGACAGACATACGGATTAAGTCGATTACACCGAACACAGTGCGTAACTGGTACTTATTTAACCAACACCGAAAGGATGAAAGACAAAGTCGACCTCGGCGGAATTTGAGCTCAGAACGTAACGGCAGACGAAATACCTATTTCTTTACTACCCCCAAGAAGCTAAACACAGAGGGGACAAACAAGGGCAGACGAACGGATTAAGTCGATTACATCGACCCCAGTGCGTAACTGGTACTTAATTTATCGACCCCGAGAAGATGAAAGGCAAACTTGATCTCGGCGGAATTTGAACTCAGAACATAACGGCAAACGAAATACGGCTACGCATTTCGCCCGGCGTGCTAACGTTTCTGCCAGATCGCCGCCTTATTTCAATTTAATTTATTCCACATCCAATGAAAAATACATGACGTCATTGGTTCTCTAGTACTTACGAGACGATTAGCATGAATTTATTCGGTTAACTGAATTCCACTGAGGTCAATTTTGACTTTTTATCCTTTGAGGATCGATTAAATAGGTGCCAGTTGAGCCGTGGGTCGATATAATCGATTTTTTTTCTCTCACTTAACTTTGTAAATAACCAATCTGGTGTGTTTATTTTAATGGCCTACCAATTTATACAGTGAGTCTATTCGCCCTAGGTGTTGGAAAGATACTCACCAAGAAATGGAAACAAAATTCTAAGGTAGTACTAATGATAATAAAGAATATAATATTAATAATAATAATAATAATAATAATGATGATGATGATGATGATGATGAAAATAATAATAATTATAATAATAATAATAATAATAATAATAATAATAATAATAATAATAATAATAATAATAATAATAAGGCCAGGCCAGACATCATATTGAAAGACTTCAAACAAAGAACATGCCTCCTCATTGATATGACTGTCCCAATCGATATAAACGTAATCTGTCAAGACCTACCAAAAACTGAGCAAATATAAAGATCTTGAAATAGAAATCAGCAAAATGTGGAAGCTGAAGACTAAAACAATACCTGTTGTCATAGGTGCCCTGGGAATGATAGCAAAAGGGGCAGATAGCTACCTACTCAGATACCAGGAAACCCAAAAATGGCAGAAATTCAAAAGATAGTGCTCATGGAACTGCTCATATCCTACGCAAAATACTTTCTATGTAATCTCAAGGTTTAAAACAAACATATTTTCGGTTTAAAAAAAAAAACAACTTTTTTTTTTAGACATTCACTAGTACAACACCCCCACCCCCCAAATATATGGCACACTAGGCATAACAACAACATGAACTTCCAACCATGTTGTCTCTTGAGGTCTCTGGGTGAGACTTGGAGCCAACTTGTACAAATATAAAGCAAAAGTCAAACATAGAATAATATTAATAATAATAATAATAATAATAATAATAATAATAATAATAATAATAATAATAATAATAATAATAATATGATGATGATAATAATAATAATAATAATAATCATAATAATAATATTAATAATATTAATAATAATAATAATAATAATAATAATAATAATAAATGCCCTGATGCAGTACCAGGCAGTGGCTCTCGTGGCTTCTGATCTTAACTGATTGGAAGTGTTATCATGTACATTGTTTTGTCTTGGTATAAAAGATGGACTACAGTAAATATTCTGCTCAATACCACAGATTTGCTTGTCAGTTGTTTGACCGTAACCAGTTGAGCATGTCCCTTAGTGGCTGACGATATGTGCATCTCTGATCACGAACAGAAGTAGTGGGGGAGCATCATAGCCGTGTGTTGAGAGGGATTCTTTGGGGTTTGAATAATTCACCTCTGGAAACATGGGTGTTTCGTTGAACATCCTTAAACAACCCTTATTCGAGTGGGTTGGGTTACTCGACCTGAAGAAAATTCTAACTGGGCCCCACCTGCAAGGTCATGTGCTGTTTATCTTGATATGAGATCACCATGTCGCGCACACATGGTTGTGATGCATGTGCCTAGTGTACCCTTATCAGACGGATAGTCATTATGGGTATACTGGGCTTCGTATATTTTACCCCAGTATCACTTTGATGGCATGCACTGCTCTCTCACTCAATAATAATAATAATAATAATAATAATAACTTCTGATTTCGTACAGGTCCAGCTATTTTTACTGGAAATTTTGCGTGATTGAATCAACATATATATGTGAATATTTGTTACGGTGCTTTACTTTCTGTTTGTCAAAAGCCACTGAGGCCTGCTTTGCTTTTTCGTCCTTCTAGAGTCGATAAAATAAATTACTTGTAAGTACTCAGGTTGATTTCATTGAGTAACCCATCACAGCAAATTCCTGGTCTTGTCACACAATTAGAAAGGAATTGTATATGTTGCTGTTTTATTATATATTCTTTGCTATGAAAGAAAAAGGCAACCCTTTGTGATAGATCGGTATTAATGTCTTTGTTTAGATTTTAGAATTTACTTGGTTTTTAAATAGTTTTTCCAAAGATTACCTGGCCTAACGTTTTGAAAGAGAAAATAGCAAAAAAAAAAAAAACACTTAAAAGAAATGTGCCTACGGCCTTATTTTAGGATTTGGTCTTTACTAAATACCATAGTCACGTTTATAAAACACGTGGACATTTTTAAAGGCATCTAATCATCTTTTGTATGGCAGATGTTTCCGGGGATCTAAATCTAAGTTCGCGAGTTTCTGGTTTGTTGCATTGTATATTCTATCTTCGAAGAAGTCCGCGTATCTTTTCCCAGACATTTTGATTATAGTTTTAGAAACATTTGATAGAGTTTCTATGGTGAGGCAGGAATATAGAAACATTTAATAGAGTTTCTATGGTGAGGCAGGAATATTCTTCAATGAATATTGTAGTCCATGTTATTATGTGTGGTGTGTGCTCATAGTGACAGCATCCTACTGTTTTCGAACGCTTTTGTTACTTTATACAGAAAAACACAAAACTTCTTAATACGCGCACGCACGTACAGACAAACATAGCATGTGTGTATACTTATATATGCATACGTACATTAATAGATACTTACAGACACACATATACACACAGAACACACATATATGTTTATATATGTATTAAGCTAGGCCCTTAAAGATGCATATATACATGCATAGATATTGAAACACATACACACGCAAAAACAATACATACACACATATATATTACATACTTATTTAGCTCATGCCCTTTGCATTTCTGCTCGACGTTTCAGCAAATTCTCCTTTCCTCGGGCAACAAATCTTCCTCCTGTGCTGAAAATTCGTAAAAGACAATAATACTAATAATAAAAACTGAACATGCCACCAGCGTGCATTTATTTGGCAGGCTATTCTCGTTTGCGTGCATCACACGTGTATGTTATGTAAGAGTTTTACGGGTTAAAAACGATAATTTACGAGTCGAAAGTAAAACTCATTAACTTGCAGAAGAAATAATCATCTTTATTCTTTTCTTGGAATTTTCCATTTGAATTACATACATTAGGGACATAAACTTCTTTTAGTTACCCATTCACGCATCTGCCGGATTTGAAAATCAATACTATATTCAAATTGAACAAGCTTGCACCGGATAGGTTTAAGAAGAGGGCAACTTACCGTATACAGGGTCATTAAAGGTATGATATAGAAAAACAAGGTGGCAAACTGGCAGAATCGTTAGCACGCCGGGCGAAATGCTTACCGGTACTTCGTCTGCCGTTACGTTCTGAGTTCAAATTCCGCCGAGGTCGAGTTTCCCTTTCATCCTTTCGGGGTCGATTAAATAAGTACCAGTTACGCACTGGGGTCGTTATAATCGACTTAATCCGTTTGTCTGTCCTTGTTTGTCCTCTCTATGTTTAGCCCCTTGTGGGTAGTAAAGAAATAAGTATTTCGTCTGCTGTTACGTTCTGAGTTCAAAATCCGCCGAGGTCGTCTTTGCTTTCATCCTTTCGGAGTCGATTAAATAAGTACTAGTTACGCACTGGGGTCGATATAATCGACTTAATCCGTTTGTCTGTCCTTGTTTGTTCTCTCTGTGTTTAGCCCTTTGTGGGTAGTAAAGAAATAGGTATGATATAGAAAAACATATAAAATTACCTGCTAGTATTTTTATGGACGTAGAGTAAAAACACCAACACATACTTAGATGTAGTATATTTTCTAAATATAGTATTAAATTTCAACACTGGCAAACTACACCTCAGTCGAAATCTAAACGAAGGAACACTTTGTACATAAATAAGGGCGTTAAGCAGTCAACATCAGTTATAACGCGCACTGTAGGAAATATTACGACATATAGGTGTTAGTTTCTTCGCGTAATGATTAAATCTCTGCACTCTGAAACCAGTTGTCCATGTTTAACTCTCGGTGGGATCTAATGCATTTTCCTCAGATGATGGCTTTTTATAGGCGCGGCCGTGGTTGTGTGGTTAAGAAACACGCTTTGCAAAGATATGGTTTCAAGTTCAGTCCCATTGCTTGTGGCAGCTTGGGCAAGTAGTTTCTATGATAGGCCTAGGTAAACAAAAACCTTGTGAGTGATTTTGAAGGACAGAATCTCTATGGAAGGCCTTTCTATGTAAATATACACAACTTCAATGTAATAACTCTGCAGCTAGGAGATAGACACACACACCACACACACCACACGCACGCACACATACACACACACACATATATATATATATATATGTGCTAATATTAAACAGTTATAATGTGTGTTCAACGCCACATTTGTGAATAAACAGTCTTTGTTTGTGGATTAAGAAAGCTACCGTTGGTTCCATGCCGAGAATTCTCAGAGGTTTATAAGGCTTGCCACATGGGGACGTTGTTACATGTCGATGGAATCGAAGAACAACTACCAATGTGAAAGACGTAATACTTACTGACAATTTTCAGCACGAAACCAATGGTATCCATCGAAACCACAATCTTACGATCATGATGCTGACACCCTAACCACTAAGCCACGCGCCTCTACTATATATATATACACATGCATGTATATATATATATATAATATATACATGTATACCTACATATATATGACAATTACACACACACACACACATATATATATTCATATATATACACACTTATATACACATATATAAAATTATATATATATATGTGTGTGTGTGTGTGTGTATATATATATATATATATATGTACACACACACACACATATATATATACATATATATATATGTATGTATATATAAAGGGTAAAAATACCCAATCTATCTACTGTTCTCACTGCTGTTATCGAGAGTTCGAAGTTTACTTTTATGTCTGTAAAATAACAAACACATTTGGCACTTCCAAATATGTGTTTATAAAATGTTGTCGCCTTCCAAAAGCTATTATTCAACTTTAAAATTGACGAATTTTGTTGTCAGCGGGCCGTTTAGCTTAGTGCTACATTACTTAGCGGGGATATGAATGGTACGGGTTCGGCTCCTAGCAACGTTTTTGTCACCTTCTGATCAGGGGGTGAAAATACCCATTTCTTTCTACTTTCTTTTACTCTTTTACTCTTTTACTTGTTTCAGTCATTTGACTGCGGCCATGCTGGAGCACCGCCTTTTAATCGAGCAACTCGACCCCAGGACTTATTCTTTGTAAGCCCAGTACTTATTCAATCAGTCTCTTTTGCCGAACCGCTAAGTGACGGGGACATAAACACAACAGCATCGGTTGTCAAGCAATGCTAGGGGGGACAAACACAGACACACAAACATACACACGCATATATATATATATACATATATACGACAGGCTTCTTTCAGTTTCCATCTACCAAATCCATTCACAAGGCTTTGGTCAGCCCGAGGCTATAGCAGAAGACACTTGCCCAAGGTGCCACGCAGTGGGACTGAACCCGGAACCATGTGGTTGGTAAGCAAGCTACTTACCACACAGCTACAACTAATGTAAAAGCGGAAGAGGACACTACACTGTCTATATAACGGGCGGGGGGGGGAGAAGGAAATTGGCATAAAAAAAAGGTAATAAAATCCATATTCCTTTTACAAATTTATTGAAAAAAATAATACATGTTCTTTATTATACGGAAAAAAAATATTTCAACGTAAACACCGCTGGCGTCAACCAGTCTCCTCAAACGACCACTGATGGAATAAACAACCTTCTGAAGGACGTCGTCTAAGGATATCATTGAGAACCTCCTGAATCCGTGTCTCCAAATCCTCCAGTGTGCGGGGTTTTGTCTTGTACACCTCTTATGTGTAACACCACAGATAAAAATCACCTGGAGTGAGATCGGTTCTTGGAGACCTGAACTTCTGGTCTTCAGCGGTCACAGTCTTCAAGTTTTAGCTCCTGCACGTAATGGGGTTTCCACGGACGGAAATTCAATTCTTTATGCAACACCGTACGTATTATGTGTCTTGTTAGTCCAATTTCACGAGCTGCTTGACGTTTTGTTTCTTTTGTAGGCGGCGACTAAACATTTCCTGAACTGTTGCCACGTTCTCTGCTGATCAGGATGTGGTTGGACGGCCACTTCTTGCATCGTTCACAGAGCCCGTGGTCATAAGCTTTGCATGACAACATTTTATTGTTTCCAGACGTAATGTGACATGCTTACCTTTCCATGCACGTCACCATCTCTGAACCAAAACAATGGAATTCCACACTTCATAGCGTGCTGCAATCTTAGCTGGCTCCTAAACAGTGAAGCGATGGCCATCTGGAAAATAGGAAATAATAGATAAGACAATAAGAAAATAAGAAATCCCCATTAGTGTTGTCTGCTTGAAAAATGTTTTCGTCAAGACTTCAGCGATACTAAAAATTCTATAAGTAATTTCTAATGCATATTTATTTTTCATCCACCCTATATATTTAAATTTAGTATAAAATACATATAAAACATGATACACTTAACATACCCGATTAGTCATGTGTAAAGTCATAGACAAGATGAATTTGGTATCTCAGAAAGTTAGTGAAGTTAATTCATGATAAAAAAACAAATAGCATTGTTAAGGTAAAATCATACATGATTCTTGGTAGAGACTGTTGTTTTATACAATCGAGAAGTTTACGTTATTAAATATAGTTTTTGGCATCTTGAATACAAAGGAAGAAAAAAAGAACCTTTACACTTTGTTTAAGCAAATATTCGAATTACAAACTGATTGACTGCACAAATGACGCACGCAGTTGACATTATAAACAATGATACTTCAGAACATTACTCCTGTGATGTCTAGATGTTAAGTCCTACGTATAATGTATAGTACTAGATATACTAAACAATCCTAGTTATTTAGGCATGTACAGAGGAGTGTATTAGATAATGTATAATAATCTGCGTAATTTGAAAGAGATTTAGTTACTGAGCGAAGTAAATAAGAGCAAAACCATAAAATTCTTCTTCGTTCACTAATGCAAAGGATCGCTTTGTTTAATACATCGTTGAATACGTTGGTGGTGACGTTATCTGTATAATATTTTTAACAGCAGTAGTAAGACAAGCAACAACTGAAGCAGCTTCAGTAACTGTTGCTTAGTGTAGTCTTCATAACAAATAACGGCGGCCATGTTGTTAATATTTGATGTTGGTTAAATGATGTTAGAAATGGAAGGGTTGTTGACTGAAAGAGTTAATGTAGTTTTAGTTTAGAAGTTTTGGTGCTTTGGGCTTCTCAAGGGGCGGTTTGGGGCGGTGTGGTAGAGATTCAGAACAGCATTGGCGTGACTTCAAAGTGACATAATTGGCAGTGTAGTTCCATTCAAAGAAAAGAAAAGGTGATTTCTTCAGTACTGACTTCCAATTAGTTCCTTGCTTACAATTTACCAGTGTATATCGACTTCTGCCTCTTCGAATATCATTTGTACGTATGCATCTATCTATCTATCTATCTATCTATCTATCTATCTATCTATCTATCTATCTATCTATCTATCTATCTATCTATCTATCTATCTATCTAGCTATTTATCTATCTATCTATCTATCTAGCCAGCTAGCTGTGTATCTACCTGTCTGTCTATCTGTCTAATTGTATGTCTGTCTATCTGCCTGTCTGTCTGTCTGTCTGTCTGTCTTTCTATATGTCTCCCTACCTGACTGTCGATCTGTGTCTCTCATTCTCTCTACCTTTCTCTGTCTCCTTTTATCTATCTGTCTATCTATCCATATATCTATCTATCTGTCTATCTCTATGTATGTATGTATGTATGTATGTATGTATGTATGTATGTATGTATGTATGTATCTATCTATCTATCTATCTATCTATCTACCTTGTACAAATATCTATGTATGTACCCATTCGACTGTCTGTCTCTATTCCGTACCGTCTGTCTGTCTGTCTTTTTCTCTTTATATCTGTCTATTCCTCTTCCTACCTATTTCCATATCAATGAAAATATATCTGTGCTTATATCACACAATCTACATACATAGGCGCATGGACCGACTCACACACACACACACACACACACGCACACACATAAAATACACTCAATCCATTCTCCTTTATAGTGTTGTAATGGCTCCCTAGCTATGTATATATATATAAATATATATATATATACATACATAGATATTTGGTATGTGTATGTCCGTATTGGTCTCTAGTTGAATGTAACTCTTTCTACCTCGCAATTTATTGCCATCCATACATACATACCTAGGAATGTGTGTGTGTGTCTGTGTGTCGCTATATGCATAAATACAGACAGACGCGCACGCACCCAAATATATATTCGTCTTTTTCCTAAACATGTATATGTTTATTTACCAATATATATCTTCCTATCGTTCCCTTTGTCTATCTTCAGACCTATACATACATGTATATACGTCTTTTGTATATGTATGTGTGTATCTACGTATGTATGTATGTATGTATGTATGTATGTATGTATGTATGTATGTATGTATGTTATGTATGTTATGTATGTATGTATGTATGCATGCATGCATACATGCATGTATGTATGTATGTACGTATGTATGCATGCATGTATGTATGTGTGCATGCATGTATGTATGTATGTATGTATGTATGTATGTATGTATGTATGTATGTAAGTATGTATGTATGTATGTATCTATGTATGTATGTTATGTATGTACGTATGTATGCATGCATGCATGTATGTATGTGTCTGTCTGTCTGTCTCTCTCTCTCTCTCTCTATTTATCTATCTATCTATCTAGCCACCCCCACAACTTTTCTTCTCTTACTCTTCCCCCATTTTATTTGTTATATGATTTTCTTTTATCTCTCTTCTCCACACCCTCGTCTTTCTGCCTGTCCATCTCTCTCTCACGCCTTTTGTGTGCCTTTGTTTTACACAATATATAATTCCTAAGACAAAGGAATTATATATATATGGTTCTTCAGAATATATGACAGACCTACTGATGATACCGCTCCTTCTCGTGTATATCATTTTCTCTTCAGCATGGTCGTTGTTTTGTTCAGCATCGCTGTAATTATGACCATCAACATCATGGCCAGAGTTACCGTTGTCATGATAGTCGTCATCATAACCATCATCATCATTGTCATGGTCATCATCATCATCATCATCATCATCACTAAAATTACTATTAGCATAGTGGTTGTTATAGCTACCTGCCACTATAAACATTAACAACAACGTTAGGAGGCGCAATGGCCCAGTGGTTAGGGCAGCGGGCACGCGGTCGGAAGATCGCGGTTTCGATTCCCAGACGGCGTTGTGTGTGTTTATTGAGCGAAAACACGTAAAACTCCTCGATGCTCCAGCAGGGCGTGGTGGCGACCACTGTTGTACTCTTTCGCTCCAACTTTCTCTCAGTCTTTCTTCCTGTTTCTTGTCCCCGACGTCCTACGCAACCACTGAGACTGGATGCGCATATGGTCGTCATGCATGTTCCTGGTGTAGCCTTATCAGACAGGTAGTCATTATGGGTATACTGAGCTTCGTATATTTTACCCCAGTGTCACTTTCATGGCATGCACTGCTCTCTCACTCAATAATAATAATATAATGATAATAATAATAATAATAATAATAATAACAGCAACAACAACAACAACAAAAACAACAACAATAATAATAATGATTTTAAACCTTGTCAAAATACCAACCAATTCTGGGGAAGTGTAAGTGGTTACATCGACCCTAATGCTCAATTGGTACTTACTTTATCGACCCCGAGTGTATGAAAGGCAAAATCGACCCCGGCAGAATTTGAACTGAGAACATAACGATGGACGAAATACCTATTTCTTTATTACCCACAAGGGGCTAAACATAGAGGGGACAAACAAGGACGGACATAGGTATTAAGTCAATTACATCGACCCCAGTACGTAACTGGTACTTATTTAATCGACCCCGGAAGGATGAAAGGCAAAGTCGACCTCGGCGGAAATACCGTTCAGCATTTCGCCGGATATGCTAACGATTCTGACAGCTCGCCGCCTTAAATGATGCTAATAATAATGGTTTCTGATTTAATCGCAAGATCGGTATTTTTGTGCGGAGCTTTTTGTCGATGACATTGCTCCCACTGTTTCAATGGTACTTTATATTTTCTGTCCCGAAACATCAAAACTATGTTGACTCTGTTTGAACTCAGAATGTAAAGAACAGCTAAATATTATTTTAGAGTTCCTTATGTTTCTCTCAATCTACCGCTTTAATAATAGTAATAATAAATAGGAATGTACCATATATGACTGGAGAGTTGTTTACATTAAACGTAGGCAAGCTTTTTCTCGACAAACGATGATCGCAAAGCGAATTGTTTAGATATAATCGCCAGAGATGTACGTGGATAATTGTGCTTTGCGGGGCATCACAATACACTCCGATTCTATAGAAAGCAAGAATCTATCATGGTAAAAGCCATATTCAAATAGAGGTATGTTTTATATAGGATATGAAAAAAACAAATCACTTAGAATGATAAACGGAAGATAAGGTAATATGAATAAAATGGATATAAATATATAACAACACATCACATGACAAGGGATGGTGACAGAGAAAGTAAGGTTGAAAAGAACGAAAAGATTGTGTGTGTGTGTGCTTTTGTGCATGGACACACACGCTTGAGCTTCTGATTTACAATAAACAATGTCACACACACATACACTTGTGAAAATGGAAGGAAGGTAGATAAAATTTGTTGCACCCCAAACTTAATTTATTATTAATGAAATTAAAATGGAGTTATAAGACGGTTTCTATCAGCAGTAATTTTTAAAGAACCATAAATAGTGAATCGTACATTATTGATATTTTTTTAGCCTGTTTAGTATAGTTTGTATTTCTTAATAAACATTTTTTATTTTAGTTATTCGTGTTTTCACATTGATAAAGTAGACAGATTAGGTATTTGGGAGTTTTAGTTGTTGCGGCTATGTGTGATTTCTCTATTCCTGACAACTCGTATTTTTTTTTTGTCTGAAAGATTTGTATTTTTTGCTTAATCTAACGCTCACGCGCAAGCGCAATGCAGAGCTTTCTCTGTCACTATTTTCTCTGACACCCAGTTCTTCTCTTTTTATTAATATTTGCTCTTTAATTACACTATATTGAAAAAGATGTAAACATTTACAGGCAAATTAATAAAATATATATATACAATATAAATATGTATTCATATATATATATATATATATATATATATATATATATATATATGTGTGTGTGTGTGTGTGTGGTGTGTGTGTGTGTGGTGTGTATGTTATATATGTTTATATGTATATATATATATATATATATAATAATAAATATTAGGGATTTGTATTGGCTTAAGTTTTTCATTGTTTGATTTGCCTAATAGTGGTTTTGTCTCTAATTTAATATAATATATATATATATATATATATATATATATATATATATATAATATTATATATATATGTATAATATATAACAGACTAAGGCAAGCACATGAGATCCTACATCGCTACAAATTGAAGTAAAAAATACTACTGTGCCAGAGAATAGTCAAAAATCTATTACAGGCATGGCAGAAAAAATTCCAGGGAACATAAACTTCTTACCTCTGCTAGGTCAGCACAAGCTATACTGGTCAACATAGAACCGTTTTCGAAATTAGCTCCAAATAGGTACATGTTTCTCTTTAGCCAAAGTCTACAATGCCTGTAGTAGATTTGTTATTATTCTGTGGGACGTAAGTATTTTTGACTTCTACTTTTAGTGGTGTCTTCGTGTATATACTATATATATATATGTATATATATATAACAGACTAAGGCAGCACATGAGATCCTACATCGCT
The DNA here is from genome assembly GCF_006345805.1 of Octopus sinensis. Classification (NCBI taxonomy): domain Eukaryota; kingdom Metazoa; phylum Mollusca; class Cephalopoda; order Octopoda; family Octopodidae; genus Octopus; species Octopus sinensis. Next base: position 2,925 of record NW_021833895.1, on the reverse strand, counting down.
ACAAATTGAAGTAAAAAATACTACTGTGCCAGAGAATAGTCAAAAATCTATTACAGGCATGGCAGAAAAAATTCCAGGGAACATAAAAACTTCTTACCTCTGCTAGGTCAGCACAAGCTATACTGGTCAACATAGAACCGGTTTCGAAATTAGCTCCAAATAGGTACATGTTTCTCTTTAGCCAAAGTCTACAATGCCTGTAGTAGATTTGTTATTATTCTGTGGGACGTAAGTATTTTTGACTTCTACTTTTAGTGGTGTCTTCGTGTATATACTGTATATATATATGTATATATAATATACTTATGTGGAGGCACATGGCGTAGTGGCTAGTGTAGCTTACTCGCGGTCGAGGGATCGCGGATTCGTATATAATATCAGACGATATGTGTGTTTATGAGCGAAACACCTAAGCTCCATGCGGCTCCGGCAGATGGTAAGTGCGAACTTCTGCTGACTCTTTCGCCACAACTTTCTCTCACTCTTTCCTCCTGCATCTTGCAGCTCACCTGCGCCAGACCGGCTGTTCCGTCCAGGTGGGGAACCTATACGCCAAGGAAACCGGGAAACCGGCCCTTACGAGCCTGGCGTGGCTCGAGAAAGAACAAACATAATATACTTATATCTATTTATATATATTGATAATATATATATTTCATTCACAAATTGAATTCGGTGATACCAGTTGCGGATTCTAGCTCGCTCTGATACTGAGTTGAGTTGGTGCCTTCTGGTATCAAAAATTCAATATATAATCATTTATGATTATAGTATTCTACGCTGAAGAGAAAAGAAGTTTCGGGAAGATAGAATTATTTAATATTTAATATTTAATTCTTATGCTTTCCTTAAACTGATTTCGAAACGTACGTCCGTGGATAACTAAAAAAATGTATGATAGATTGCAGTCAATTCATTCTCTCTTACCTGTTTGTGTCTGCCTTCCAAATGCTGTTTACTGAGATTCCCTTTTTAGTAGAAGAAATAGCTATAACCCTTTGACTGCTATTTCTAAATTCGGTATGTGGTAAGGCAACTCGTTGCTAAACCCTTTTGCTTAGTATTACTTAAATTTTCCTCGAATGAGGCTTTTACATGCCGAAGACTACTTGGTGTAATTGATAATTTTTCCAAATTAATTAATTTCACCCTTCATTATTACGGACAACCATATTTTATCTCAGTAGATGACCACAGCATCTGTTTTGGCTACACGCGGGTGGGAAGGGGCTGTTGACACAATCGTTTCATTCACAAATTGAATTCGGTGATACCAGTTGCGGATTCTAGCTCGCTCTGATACTGAGTTGAGTTGGTGCCTTCTGGTATCTCAAAATTCAATATATAATCATTTATGATTATAGTATTCTACGCTGAAGAGAAAAGAAGTTTCGGTAAGATAGAATTATTTAATATTTAATATTTAATTCTTATGCTTTCCTTAAAACTTGATTTCGAAACGTAGTCCGTGGATAACTAAAAAAAGGTATGATAGATTGCAGTCAATTCATTCTCTCTTACCTGTTTGTGTCTGCCTTCCAAATGCTGTTTTTACTGAGATCTCCCTTTTTAGTAGAAGAAATAGCTATAACCCTTTGACTGCTATTTCTAAATTCGGTATGTGGTAAGGCAACTCGTTGCTAAACCCTTATTGCTTAGTATTACTTAAATTTTCCTCGAATGAGGCTTTTACATGCGAAGACTACTTGGTGTAATTGATAATTTTTCCAAATTAATTAATTTCACCCTTCATTATTACGGATAACCATATTTTATCTCAGTAGATGACCACAGCATCTTGTTTTGGCTACACGCGGGTGGGAAGGGGCTGTTGACACAATCGTTTCATCACAAATTGAATTCGGTGATACCAGTTGCGGATTCTAGCTCGCTCTGATACTGAGTTGAGTTGGTGTTCCTTCTGGTATCTCAAAATTCAATATTAATCATTTATGATTATAGTATTCTACGCTGAGAGAAAAGAAGTTTCGGTAAGATAGAATTATTTAATATTTAATATTTAATCTTTTGCTTTCCTTAAAACTTGATTTCGAAACGTACGTCCGTGGATAACTAAAAAAATGTATGATAGATTGCAGTCAATTCATTCTCTCTTACCTGTTGTGGTCTGCCTTCCAAATGCTGTTTTTACTGAGATCTCCCTTTTTAGTAAAAAAAAAAAAAAAAAAAAAAAAATAGCTATAACCCTTTGACTGCTATTTCTAAATTCGGTATGTGGTAAGGCAACTCGTTGCTAAACCCTTATTGCTTAGTATATATATATATATATAATATGTATATTATATACATATTATATTATTATATATATAATATGTATATATTCTTTACACACTTATATACATATCTAAGCAAGCGTACGTATATACAAACGTACATAAATATGCACATATTTCCATATAATCGTGTTTACACATAAAAGGAACAAACCTTACACATCGTATCACATAAGATCGATGTAAATATTTGAAACACATTGGTAATGTGCATTGGAATAAATATTTGAATATTCTTGCCTCTATATGTTTTCTCTCTTTGTGTGTATTTAGGCGGAAATACAAAGAAGAATATAAGGAAGGAACAAAATAGTTTATATGAAATGACGGTAGTTGCTATTGAACTTAGCGTAAATTGATAAAAAGAAAAATATATAAATGTATTGCCAGTCCAGCAATTCAATAAGGAGAGACACAGTTGTCACAAAGGGAAACTGTGAATAAAATATTGAAAGAAAACGACTAACGGACAAGAGGAAAATAATAGAAGAGTAAAACAGAATAATATAATATAATATAAAATGTATGATAAAAGGCAAAATGACAGACAAAATAACAATTTGTCAGTAATGCGAACATGTGAATTTGATTGGATAAAGAATAAAAATATTATTATCGTAATAACATTGAC
>NW_021833894.1:27500-53082 GCF_006345805.1 Octopus sinensis | reverse complement strand
ATTTGCAATAACATCCAGAAGGCCCTGGTACTTTTCAGCCTGAAACTGTTTCTGATGAATTCTCAGGAAGTGTATCGATCTTGCTCTATCTTTGCATATTGATCTACTGCATATTGTTGCATCAGACGTCGACTTTTCCTCATGACATTGAACTCGTCCTTTCTTACTTGAAAACAATAAAAATAAAAGACACATTCAGTGATGTTTTTGCTTCGGTTATTGTCTTTCAAGAGCACATTCCAGCATTCTTCCCCATAGGGAAACACAAGTACATAATGAAGAGGGTCATAACTTCTGTGGATTTGGTTAATGTTGCGTAACTTCTCATTACTATCCCTGTACTGCACAACAACATCCGCAGGTTTAACGTTTAGATTACCGGTATCATCTCCCACCACGATCACGGCAAATTCTGATGCGGTCCGTGGATTATAGATTCACTCATGTGACCCAGCAGGAATCAGCTGTTTGTCATGACGTGTAATAATATCACCATTGGGACATTTTCCTGGTGCAGAGTATTCCTTAATTATATCAATAGCTTGTCTAAAACTCTTGGCATATGGATTGTGCATATGCAATGCTCTCTGCAAGTGTAGCAGGATGTTCTCATTAAGGTCATTGTCAGCTGCACTGAATATTTCTCATGTCATTTTCAGTGTCAACGAAATATAGCTATGCGTACACTGGCTTCCTATTTACTACTGGTAGGAGACTTTCTTTGCGGTGGTACAACTTTTCTTGAATCTTGAAATTAGGCATAAAAATACTACCACCCTGTGGTCCAACACGTGGATGATCCAGTCCAAGTGAAGCCATAGCCATGAATTTTATCACAAAGTTTGTCCAGAAACATTTGACAACATCATATACTTAGCTATTAATTCTGAGGGCTTTGTCATTGCTAAGTTTTCTTTTGTTACAGCAAAGGGAAGGTTTCTCAGCACTCCAAAGGAAACCTTTGCAGTCAAGTCATATTCGGTTAAAAATGTTTCTACAGCAGTGCAACGTAAGGCTTGGATTTCGTTCTTTCTCTTGCAAATCTGCTACATCTGCTACTTCCATGACCATTCTCTCAGTGTCAGTTCTTTGCTGACGAAGTTTCCATTGGTATCATGCCCGGTTATTTCCTTGTCGCTGCTGAATTTGTGGCAGCGACGTGTTTTCCTAAGAATCCTGTTTCCTCAGCCGATGAGTATTTGTCCGTGCTTCTGTTTCTTGTGGTGTTTCCATCACACGGCTTTTCTGTGCTCTCAGCTGATTCACATTCCTACGCGCTTCTCTTTTTCTGGTCTTTCCATTGCACAGATTTCCTGTATTCTCATCCGATTCGCATTCCTCCATGCTTCTGAATCTTCTGGTCTTTCCATTGCACAGGTTTCCTGTCTCCTCAGCCAATCTGCATTTTTCTGTACCTCTGTTTCTTTTGGTGTTTCCATTGCACAAATTTCTTGCATTCTCCTTTGCTTTATGTCGAGATACTGAGAAGAGCTAGGTCCATGTCTATTTCACTAAATTAGCATTTGTTGTCTTTGCTCGTCAATCTTTTGTGAACGAGAATATTTTAGGGACAGGTTATTGCTCTTTCTTTTCTGGGCATAATGTACTGTTGAGAGAGAATATTTATGACAATTATACAGTGAAAATTTTGAGACAATTCAGCTAGTATTTGAGCTAATTTCTCTGAACGAGAAGTTTTCACGATATTAATTGTAAATATCTACCTTGGTATTTATTTACAATTATACGACTCTCGCTAAACATTATTTTAAAGTGCAATTTTTTATGTTGTTGAATTGCTCTAAACGAATTTGACCATAAAAATGTCGAAAATTTAGCATTTTTTAAGGTAATAATAAAATAAGTCGATCCTATTTTCATACAGTCAAATGCGTAAAGTTTCCGAAATTTTCATATGTTTTACGCCTGCTATTTCAGAATTTTACGCATACGTGAAATATCAGACGACAGTACATTCAATAACATATTCATACACGCAACAACGTAAATAGACTTCAGAATAACTCCGACGGCCTACCGCATGAAAATAGGTCCGACATATTTTATTAAATACTAAATTTCCACCATTTTTATGATCAAATTCGTTTAGTGCAATTCAATGACATAAAGATCGCACTTTAAGTTAGTGTTTAGCGAATATGGTGTAATTGTAATTTTCACCGAAGTCTAACAGTATTTTATCTTTTTTTCCTCTTCAACATGACACCGACAGAAACATTAGAAAGAACGCAACCCGTTAAAAGAGAATGAAGAGAGGTAGTTTTTATGTGTGAGGTTGATATATATATATATATATGTGAAATCACGGTGATACAGAACTAAATTCATTTTTTAAATGTCTTGCTTTGAAAAACTGCATTTAGGTATGATTAGTATAATTTTGGTAGTAATGACTTTGTCCCTCTTAGTGTGAGGCATTTATGTGTAATAATGCCCTCTACAATATAGATATAATTAATTTGTTCAAAAGAAAAAAATTATTTTCGAATTCTTTTCTTTTATGAGGTTTCACGCTAACTACCCGATAATTTCTTGTTAATCCCTTATTAAGAGGTTATCCTTAATTGTTAAACTTATATATATATATATATATATATATATATATATATATATATATACATATCATGTATTCTCTCTCTCTTTTATTTGTTTCAGCCATTTGACTGCGGCCATGCTGGAGCACCGCCTTTAGTCGAGCAAATCGATCCAAGGACTTATTCTTTGTAAGCCTAGTACTTATTCTATCGGTCTCTTTTTGCCGAACGGCTCAGTTACAGGGACGTAAACACATCAGCATCGGTTGTCAAGCAATGTTGGGGGACAAACACAGACACTCAAGCACACACACACACACACACAACACACACACATATATATATATATTTACATGTATATGACGGGCTTATTTAAGTTTCCATCAACCAAATCCACTCACAAGGCTTAGGTCGACCCGAGGCTATAGTCGACCCGAGGCCCAAGGTGCCACGCAATGGGACTGAACCCAGAACCATGTGGTTGGTAAGCAAGCTACTTACCACACAGCCACTCCACACACACACACACACACACACACACACACATATGTATGTATGTATGTACGTATGTATGTATATGTGAGAGAAAAACATCAAAGTAACACCGAAGGAGACATGGAAAAGAGCGCAACTGGTAAAGAGAGAGTGAGAATTCTCTGCAATTCTGTCAGTTACCACACCTCACACTACAGCTCTCAATAAGAGAAAGAGGTAGTAAGCATGAGGAATAGTCAGTGAGTCACTGAATACTGAGAAAGGGGTAATTCGTTTTGTCGTATTTCAGCAGACTGGAACCGGACCGGTTAATTTTTGTGAATTCCATATAAATGTTGACACTCTCCCGGTACCTACGGTTCCTCGTGCCAAGTTTGATCGAAATCTGACCGGCGGTTGCGGAGGGGTTTGTTGACAACATTTTGACACAGACACACAGACACACACACATAAATAGTGCAATTATAGAATAGACAAGCAAAACGCCCCTCGACCAATGGACGGTGATGAGTTGTCAAACATTTAAACCAAATTTTCTCAAAACTTGTCCGACCGTCCCATAGGCCTCCCCTTTGAGAAACACTGATTTGGCCTAAATTTGAGACACCAACAAAAGAAGAAATAAAGATAGACTTTTTTTCTATTCCTAAGAAAAACGATTTCCCGCGGCTTTATCGATCACATTCTCACCTGGAATCGATTTTTGTAATTTTTTCAAGACTTATACACGCCCAGAAACCGTCGGTATCTACATATCAAATTTGAGCGCAATTGGATGGAGGATGCCTGAGATCCTAGAAGTCACACACACACACACACACACAGAATGGATTTTATATAAGAGATTATTATTGATATTGTTGTTGTTATTGCTATTGTTATTCGTCGTTATTTTTATAATTACCTGTGAATGTTCAGTCTCATTAGAACTTCGCGAAAGTAGCATGTGGTATTTGAATGCAGTTTTTACGTTCGAATCTTGCCGTAGTAGACATTGCCGTTAGACCCTCTGGCGCTGATAAAGTAAAGTGTCAGTTAAGTATTGGATTTGATCGTTGATTTCAGTTGAGTTTTGGTGAAAGCGTAACATTCGAACGCATACCGTGACAAGTAGAACAATGCAAATATCTAAACCAGCGAGACTTGCAGAATTGGTAGCGAGACAAACAAAATACTAGGATGGTGTTTGTTGTGATTCTTGACATCCTGATTTCAAATCCCGCATCGAGGTCAACATCAGTTTCACTTTTTCATCCACCCAGAATAGATGAAAGTGTCAGTCAACGTCTTGTGTCTATTTAATCGAGAATCCATCCGCCGCAACAATTAAGAACAAACAAACATACGGGTGGGTGGCCTTGTTACAATGATACAAATCGTTATTATAGAAGACATTTGAGTGTATCGTAGACAGGACGCAAAAGGGATGACGAAGCCCTAAGAATGGTAAAAACGTTTATTAGATAACATCAAAGACACGAATCTTTAAAATTTTGGACATTTAATTAGGAACGGAACTGAAAGCGGTAAAGGAATGGGATAACTTAGAATTATGTTGATGAATAACATCAAGAATTAGACAGACGTGAGATACAGGGAGTGAGCAAAGAATGTATCCGACAACTTAACTAAATGGCGATCTATGATATTTTAATCCTGTAGAGAGTGGACGGGATCTGGTGATGATAATGCTTTCAGGAAGTATTTTCTAGTCTTTACAAACCGATAAAGAAGAAAACCAAATATGAAAAAGCTACCAATTTAATCTGTTAAACCATTGCACACACGAAACGACAACCTTGTACTTCCGAATTTCACTATTGATCAGGACATTCCTTTGCTTGTGGTCTTGTGCTTATCCTCTCAACGTACAACAGAATCGTAGATTCGCACTTGGGACATACGGCTTACCTTGGTTATTTAAGACAAGCCGTACGTAATGACAGAAGAAAGCGGAAATGAGGAGAAGAAGATGAAAAAGAAGAAGAAGAAGAAGAAGAAGAAGAAGAAGAAGAAGAAGAAGAAGAAGAAGAAGAAGAAGAAGTTCCAACGCTAAACTGGTACTTCATTCATCGAATCCGAAAGAATGAATAGCAAATTTAACCATGGCGAGATTTGATCTCAGAGAACAACGATTTGGAACATATCAGTACAAACTAAAGTGTTCTGCGCTCTACCAACTCTACCAATCCGCTGTTCGTGTACCTATGTGAGAAACGAATACTGCGATGCTTTTATTTGTCTTATATGTGCTGACATGTCTGTGTATATATATATATATATATATATATCTATATATATATATATAATATATATATGCATGTGTTTATGTGTGCGTGCGTGCGAACATGCGTGTGTGTGTGTGTGTCTCTGTGTGTGTGTGTGTATGTGTGTGTGTGTGAATATTTTCCTTTTCTTTTTATTTCTGTCACAACGGATTATTAGAAGCATTCTTGAGATTTGGTTATGTTACAATGACATGCAAATGTGTAATTATACTACTTTGTTTTAATGGGAGCTGGAGAGAGAGAGAGAGAGAGAGAGAGAGAGAGAGAGAGAGAGAGTGAGGAAGAGAGAGAGGAAAAGAGAGAGAAACAAGAACAGAAATAGAGAGTGAGAGTATTCTTTGCGAATGAATGAAGTTCGAGACGGTTGGTATATAGTTTATATTCATCAGCTTATATTTTCTCTTTGAAAAAAATAAAACTAAATAAAAAGATAATAATAATGATAATAATAATAATAATAATAATAATAATAATAATAATATAATAATAATAATAATAATAATAATAACAATAATAATAATAATAAATGCACACATAAATAAAAAGAGACTACTCGTAGAGTCAAGTTTATGGGTTTCCTCAAGAGAACTGTTTTCTGCAGTTCATGTGGTGAAACATGTAGTTTGTTGTAATATAGCTACATTTAATAGTTGCAATAAAATTTTTAGGGGGTGAATATCGATCAGGCCATCTCCACGAATCAGTGACACTTCGAACTGTAATTGCTGGTATTTAGGTCAGGTTCCTGACTCTCGGTGACTGATATGTGTGTGTGTATGTGTATGTGTATGTGTGTGTTTGTATGTATGTGTGTTTGTATATATATATATATATATATATATACACACACCTCTATCAAGGTGTACGTTATACACCAATCAGAATGCGTTAGTTTTTTTAAAACTTTATTCACCCTGTATATCTATTGGATGTTGAGTCTGAAGAACTTACAATGGGTTTTCAAATATATCATCATCAGTAGTAGTAGTAGTAGTAGTAGTAGTAGTAGTAGTAGTAACAGTAGCAGGTGGTGGTGGAGGAGGAGGAGGAGGAAGAGGGGGAGGAGGGAGAGAGGAAGAAGGTGGAGGAAGAGAAGAAGAGAGAGGAGGAAGAGAAGAAGAGGGAAGAGGGAAGGGGAAAGGGGAATCGTTAGACCATCGTTATAAGTGCTTAGTAAGTTTTTCTTCTGATATATTTTAAGTACTGAGTTCAAATTCAGCTAACTCCGTAGCTTATAATGCACAGAATTGTGCACCTCGTATCTGACGTGGGTTGATGATACTGAAAAAGGAGAAGAGGAGGAGGAATTAAGAATATCGAAGAATCTGTAAACATACAATGGGAAGCTAGAGTGTATGTTCTTGTCGAGAAGGAAAGCAAGAAACACGCCTTAAGGAATTAAAAAATGAAGAATTGTTCATGTGATGGGCAGAAGCCAGAAAGAGAGATCAAGAAAACATTTCAGAATCTTCCTGAGGAGAAAATCAAAATTTCAAAGCAAGAAGATTTACACAGGGATTTTCAGGAATACATAAGAGAGACGGAATGTAAAGGATAGCTGACTCTGGGTTAAGGAATGGATAATGAAAAAAAAATGGATGCTGCGAGAATGATCTAGGTAGCAGAGGAATAGATCATAAGTGGAAATTGGATCAAGAATACAATAGATCAACAAAATCGCCCGCCCAAATGCAGCATGTACTGTGATTCAAATGTGACCATAATCCACAATGTATTGGAATGGCCATAGTTAGCTCAGGGAGAATGGAACATGTGTAGACATGATAAGATTGTTATAACAATACCTTAGAATTTTTGTTGGAAAGTTTGGTTTTGCATGCACAGAAAACATTTCTAAACATTTTCTAGAATAGAAACATAAGTTCCAGAAATGATGAAATGGGGTTGTTATGGAAGTTCTCCTACATAAACTGGAAAAAGAATATACCACAACAGAATTGATATTCTGTTGTGTCTGAAGAGAGTCATTCTCTTTTAGTGCCTTATTGTTAAATAATAATGTACTACAGAGAATGACTCTTCCCAGACACAGCAAAATATGCTTCAAAACACGAACTCACATAAAGAATTTTGCAAACCAAATCCAAAAACGAGACTTGATATTCTACTCCTCGGAAAGAGAGAGAAGCTGTTTATTATAATACAGAGGTGAAAAGATAGGAAAGAGGAAAGTTGAACTTTACATCGACTGGACGTGATGGAAGATAGAAGCTGACATTTCAATACTTCTGTTTGTTATTAGTGTCTTGGGAACGATTATAAACAAATCTGAGAACATATTTCTAAACCTACTGAATTTAACTTTAACACTGGGAGTAGATCAAATACTGAATACATATCTGTTAGGCTCAGTAACAATTATCTGGAAAGTCCCTAACACATTGTAAAAACAGAGATGGAGAATAGAAAGAACAATTGCTGTACAAACGACACAAACTGTTTCTCTTCCTACACCACGAGGTATTATAGTTCGATACATGAAACGAGAAAAAAAATAATGCTTTCAAATTTTGATACAAAGCCAGTAAGTTTGGCGGAGGCGGTAAATCGATTGCATCGACCCTAGTGTATCACTGGTACTTATTTTTATCGACCCCCGAAAAGATGAAAGTCAGAGTGGGCCCCGGCGGAATATGAATTCAGAATTTGAGATGGGAATTTGAACGAAATGCCTTTAAGAATTTTCTTCGGTCTACGAATGATTCTGACAGCACGCCGATTTAGTAATAACAATAATGATAATATTAATAATAATGATATCAAAATTTACCACAAGGGCAGCCATTTCGGGGGAAGAGACGAGTGGATAACATCGACCCCAGAGTTTCGCCGGTGCTTAATTTATTGACCCCGACAGGTTGAAAGGCAAATTCGACCTCGGCGGAATTTGAACTCATAACGTAGCGGCAGACAAAATACCGCTGAGCATTTTGCCCAGCGTGCAAGCGATTCTTCTAGCTCACAATCTCAATAATAATAATAATAATAATAATAATAATAATAATAATAATAATAATATTTCTTTCTACTATAGGCACAAGGCCTGAAATTTGTGGGGAGAGGATGAGTCGATTACATCGGCCCCAGTATTCAACAGGTATTTCATTTATCGACCCCGAATGAATGAAAGACAAAGTCACACCGGCAGCATTTGAACTCAGAACGTTAAGACAGACGAAATACCTATTTCTTTACTACCCACAAGGGGCTAAACACAGAGAGGACAAATAAGGACAGACAAACGGATTATATATCCTATCGACCCCAGTGCGTAACTGGTACTTAATTTATCGACCCCGAAAGGATGAAAGGCAAAGTCGACCTCGGCGGAATTTGAACTCAGAACGTAACGGCAGACGAAATACTGTTACGCATTTCACCCTGCTTGTTAGCGATACTGCCAGTTTGCCGCCTTAAATAATAATAATAATAATAATAATAATAATAATAACAACAACAACAACAACAACAACAGAAACAACAACAGCAATAACAATAAAAAAAATGACGATAATGATGACGCTGACGATGATCAGGCGAAGGAAGAGGAAAGTGATTTTTTATATATTGTGTGTGTTTGGAAGCAACATTGATACAAAAAAGGTGACACATAAAATAGTAAAATGTGGAAATTAGATGTGTACGTTTATTATATACATCACCTATCCGCCTATATATATATATATATATATATATATATATATATATAATATATATATATATATATATATATATATATACACATATATATACATATATATATACATATATATATACACACACACACACACACATACATATATATATATATATATGTGAATACCGAGTAATACGCAAATCACGTGCTCGCAAGCAAACACAACACACGCAGGCTCATTCACATGCATCCTCACCCATTCACTCCTCACAGACATATTATTAACGAATTCTACCCATCATCCCCACCATCACCACCCCCTCTTCCTCCTCCTGCCAAATGTTCGATGTCATGCATTTTGTGAATGCATCATATTTGGACGTTACTTTCGTTACTCATTGCTGTAACAGGAAAAAAAAAGCCGAAGTAGGTCAACAGTCGGTTGGAACGTTGCTAAATGTCGCCATCTTGACCTACATCGTTGAAATGTAAGCGGAACACTATATTGATCTTTGAACACTGTATTGATCTCTACAATGTGTGGGAGGTGATCGATTCTGTTTCTTCTATACACTCCAGACTTTCTTTCCTCTTTTCTTTCTTACTTTCTTTCGTTCTTTCCTTCTTTCCTAATTTTCTTTAATTGCTTGATTGATACAAGAAACAGAAATGTACGAGAGACAGACATGATGGAAGGGGTTTTGTTGCTTAGCAGCTGGTCAAGCCTGATCAAGCTGATCTGGGATCAGAAGCCTTCCGAATGTGATCATCCAAAGATTTTCTTGTTTGTTTTCTTTTCTTTTTACTTGTTTCAGTCATGTGACTGCGGTCATGCTGGTGCAGCGCCTTTAGTCGAACTAATCGACACGAGGACTTCTATCGGTTTCTTTTGCCAACTACTAGGTTACGGTTGGGATGCAATCTTCTTACCATACAGTCACTGCAATTTATTTATCTTTCAATGTTTAGCACAGGCATAGGTTCGCGATTCACAAGTTCGCTCTACAATCACGTAGTTCGGATTTCAACCTAATCTCTTGGGCTGCAGTCTGAGTAAGTGTCTTCACTTTCATTTCCGAAGCGACCAATACTTTGAGAGTGAATTTTGTATACGGAAACTGTGTGGAAGCCGGCCATAAATATGAACGTAGATATGTATGCGCGTGGTTTATTTCTGTTTCTATGGGGGAAGGGTATGAGGGTGTGAGTGTATATGTGTATGTGCAGTGTGTTTGTATGTGTGTGCGTGTGTATCTTAGTATTTCTAACCCCATCAACTGACAACCGGTGTTGGTTTGTTCAAATCCCTGCAAACAAAATGATCGACTGGAAAAGTACCCGACTGAAAAAAACCTTATCTGCTGCTGTTGGTTCGTTCGACTCAACTCTTCAAGTCGCGACCCAAGAATTGGCCGGACTCCATTAAGTGAAAGAAATAAAAGAACGAAAGTTTAGTTTTTTACTAAAATACAAATATTTTAATGACTACATTAGTTTTAACGAGGAAAGAATCTGTGTTAGCGAAATTTTAACTTCTGTTTCTAGTCGAACCCCTGGCTGCGTATAGGCTCCAATCTTTCTGTTCCGTAATCAGAATTCAATAAGAGACGATTAAAATTAATAAGAAGTATCGGAAGCCTGCCAGTTTAAAGAGAAGACTTGAGGAGTTGGGTGAATAAGGGGACATAGTGAGTTCAGGCGGAATGGAATAGGATAAAATGCAGAAAGGGACAGGAAGCAGTGACGTGGAACTCGCTTCGGTACATTGATTTTACTGGTAGCTTCTCTTTAAAACTCTCTTGGACATACATACATACATATGTGCACACACACACACATATATATATACATACATATATATATATATATACACATACATACATGCATATATATATATATATTACATATATATATATGTATGTATGTATATACACATATGAATATACATACATGCATATATATATATATATATACATACATATGTATGTATATATATGAATGTATACATATTATATTATATATATATATATATATATGTATATATATATATATATGTATATACATATATATATGTATATATATATATATATATATATATATATATATATATATATATATATGTATGTATGTATGTATATATATATATGTGTGTGTGTGTATATATATTCTTTTATTATTTTACTTGTTTCACTCATCTGACTGCGGCCATGCTAGAGCGCTGCCTTAAAAGGTTTTAGTCGAAGATATCCACCCAGGACTTATTCTTTGCAAGTCTAGTACTTATTCTATTGGTCTCTTTTTTGAACCGCTAAGTTACGAGGTCTTAAACACACCTGCATTTGTTGTCAAACGATGGCCAAGATATCAGGTGTAAGTGCGCGCGCGCACGTGTGTATGTATATTTGTCCAATGTTCCATACATTGGGGTAGAACCTGGAACCATGTGGTTGGGAAACAAACTTCTTACGACACAGCCACTCCCTATATACACACACACACATATGCCACTATCATAATGTTGTTGCTGTTACTGCTACTACTGCTACTGCTGCCACTTTAATACTACTATTGCACAAATTTAGATTGCTGTTATTGTTATTTTTTATCATATCCTCTGATTCGTATCCCTACCATATTCCTGTTATTTCGAAGCCACATCCCAAGCACTCCTTTAAGACATTCCTGCGCTCATATTCTTTTTTTGACAGATTGCCGCATCACCGAAGTTGTGTTACTTTCGTCTCCTTTTCTGCAGATTCTACCTTTGAACTCTGACTGAGTATTGGCGATCTCTATCATTATCAGATTCTTTGGGTGGCTCGTTCCTGAATGGCTATAATCAGCTCTTCGGTCTCTCGTTTTAGTCTTCCGTCCATCAGCCTACGCTCTTTACTGCCAGCGTCCTCGGTTTGTTACACGAATTAGCCATGTAATTCCATTCCTTTGCATATGCTGGGTCTGCAATTCCTTTTCCTGTTCTTGAATTTTCCTGCTGTTTTCTGTAACCCAATGGATTACCCTTTCTTCAATATCCTTCCTGCATTATTATCCTTTCTACACATAAGTTTTCAACCCCAATGTCGCAGTATTAACGTGTCTTTATTTTTAGCAGTCCTCAGCATCCTTCTTTCTTGGTAGGTAGAGTTGGTCGGGACCACGATCACAAGACCTGCGGTTGAATTCCTGAAGCAAGCGGATTGTTGACTCCTTGAGCAAGAAACTTCATTCCCTGTTGCTCCAGTCTACCCACCTAGAAATGAATACCAGATACATGAACCAGCATTCGGATTAGGCTGGTACATTTCTTCTTTCTGGTTTACACATCCGCTGATTCAAGGATTTGAGAGCCGAAAGATTGCCTATGTCTTCTAGTGAACACAGAAGCAGCTAAAATAATGCATGGAACTAAAACAAACGCCACCAAATTATATTTTCTCGTAAGTGACGGCTATGGTGTTTATTAATATTGAGAAAAGCACTTTGCATGTGGGTTATACTAATACCCCTTCCCCATCTTCCAAGATCTTGAGATTAACGCGGATATTGTTCTTGGTAAACAGTTGTCAATTATACAAGTTATTCCTCTATGTGAAATTTTACGTTATAGCTCAACCTGCTAAAATTAGCCACCGAATCTCTGTAAAATCTCGCTCTATGGTCTTAAAGGGAAGTTGCAATGTACGGTGTGGTTGTAAATACACACAAAAAAAGAGGTTTAATACAGCAGTAACAATTGTGACACATATTTGCTTCAGCATGGCTTTATCTACAGCAAGCAACCACAATAACGATAACATCAACAACAACAGATTAATGTGCAGAGAACGCGGTTAATACGAAACTGAAACAGACTATTGCTATTTTAACCTAGAAGGTTCTTGTATTCTTCAGCTGGGACGATAATGATGATGTTGAAAATGTTGATACTGCTGCCGTTGATGGTGATGATGATGATGATGATGATGATGATGATGATGATAGTGAGGATGATGATGATGATGATAATCATGATGGTGGTGATGATGAAGATGATGATGATGATGATCATCATCATCATCATGAGCAGGAGGACGAGGTGGATGACGACGACGGCGATGCTTGTGACTTCTAACTTTCAGAACAATCACTCAAATATCCACTGCACTCTGATATAATAATAATAATAATAATAATGATAATAATAATAATAATAATAATAATAATGAAATAATAATAATAATAATAATAATAATAATAATAATAATAATAATAATAATAACAATCCTTTCTACTCTAAGTACAAGGCCTGAAATTTGAGGGAAGGGATTAAGTCGATTACATCGACCCAAGTGCGTAAATGGTACTTATTCAACCGGCCCCGAAAAGATGAAAGGTAAAGTTGACCTCGGCGGAATTTGAACTCAGAACGTAGTGACCTGCGAAATGTCGCTAAGCATTTAGCCCGCAGTGCTAACGATTCTGCTAGATCGCTGCCTTAATAATAATAATAATAATAATAATAATAATAATAATAATAATAATAATAATAATAATAATAATATTCTGCTCAATACCACAGATTTGCTTGTCAGTTGTTTGACCTTAACCAGTTGAGCATGTCCCTTAGTGGCTGAGGATATGTGCATCTCTGATCACGAGCAGAAGTAGTGGGGGAGCATCATAGCCATGTGTTGAGAGGGATTCTTTGGGGTTTGAATAGTTCACCTCTGGAAACATGGGTGGTTCTTTCAACATCCTTAAACAACCCTTATTCAGGGACCTTTTGAGCGGGATGGGCTACTCAACCTGAAGAAAATTCTAACTGGCCCCACCTGCAAGGTCATGTGCTGTTTATCTTGATATGAGATCACTATGTCGCGCACATATGGTTGTGATGCATGTGCCTGGTGTACCTTTATCAGACGGGTAGTCATGATGGGTATATTGGGCTTCGTATATTTTACCCCAGTGTCACTTTGATGGCATGAACTGCTCTCTCACTCAATAATAATAATAATAATAATAATAATAATAATAATAATGATAGCCTGCAAAAACCCAAAAACTAATGAAAAAATATAATATGAAAACTATACTTGATATTGATGCCACCATAGAAACCATCAAGCAAAAGTATCTGCTAAAGCTGCCCGCATAGCGAGGTATGAAAAGCGTATTAGATTCTTCAGGGAAACAACATGTTCAAAAATAACCCCAAAATCTTTACAGGAAGATAGGAAAAACAACAGTTACTGTAAAGTATGTACATCAAAAGAAGAAGTGCAGGGATTTTGGAATAAAATTGGGCAGAAGAAAAAACACACAGCGAAAAGGCCCCCTGGATTGATAGAGTATCTAAGAACTGGACTCCTTAGAAGAGCAAAAGTGGGAGGGTGTCAAGGTAGAAGATATAAGATCTGCTCTCAGGAGGTCAAGCAAATGGAAGTCTCCAGGAAAGGATAACATCCCTAACTTTTGGTTGAATGCTTCCCAGAGAGCCATGAACTGCTAACAGAACTTTACAATGATGTTTTGCAACACCCTAGTAGGATGCCTCCTTGGCTAGTTAATGGGTTAACATTCCTGCTTCAAAAAGTGAAGAAACAAATGACCCCAAAAACTATAGACCCATAACCTGCTTAACAACTATGTATATAAAACACTAACATCTGTCCTGACGGAATATACCTATAGTTTTTTGACAGACAGCAGCATTTCCCTAATGAACAGAAAGGATGTAAACGTGGATCCTACGGTTGTAAAGATCAACTACTCATCAATAAGATGATCTTAGAAGATTGTCACAAACGACACAAAAACTTATCAATAGCCTGGATAGACTATAAAAAGGCTTTTGATAGCCTACCACATAGCTGGATTAATAAATGCCTAGAAATGTATAAGATAGCACCTGCTCTGCGAACTTTTTGTCTGTAAGTATGAGATCATGGAGAACCACACTAACTTTGAACAGTGACAATGAATCTCTAAATGCTGGTGATGTAAAAATTTCATGTGGCATTTTCCAGGGTGACTCACTATCACCGCTCTTCTTCTGTAATCTTGACAGAAAAATACGAAAACTGTTGACAATGCATAGAATGCACCACCCTAAGGCAGATACAGAACGACTTTATCTGCCAAGAAAAGAGGGAGGCCGTGGACTTTTACAACTGGCAATAACAATGAAGATTGCTACAATTGGCCTAGACACCTACCTGAAAAACTCTGAGGACTGGATGTTAAAACTTGTCTCAAAACATGAAACAAGAAAGCATCATACTCAGTAACAAAACAGGCAAAGGAATATCTAAGTGAATTCCGAATACAACAAATTTCGGAATTAGAGATAGACATACAAGAAACAGGCCAGACAAATGATAAATAAGGCAAGAAAAACCTCTCTATGGCAAATACCCAAAGAGAGCAAATAATGCAGATGTTGACAAAGCCCTGACCCATCAATGGCTAATGGCCTCTGGCTTAAAATCTGAAACAGAGGGGTTTATCATAGCAGCTCAAGATCAATGCCTACCAACAAGAAACTACCAGGCCAACATATTAAAGATCAGAAGCAGTCCACGTGTCGTGTATGCAAGCAACAAAATGAAACCATTGACCATGTGGTCTCCAAGTGCAGTCTTCTAGCGCCTACAGAGTATCTCAACAGGCACGATAGAGCTGCACAATATATTCACTGGGTAATCTGCAAAAACCTGGATTTGCCCCATGAAAAAACTGGTGGGAACACAAACCACCCCCAGTGCTTGAAAATGACCACATCTCACTCCTCTGGAACTTCACATTCAAACTGACAGAAAGATAGATGCAAATAGGCCAGACATCATATTGAAAGACTTCAAACAAAGAACATGCCTCCTCATTGATATGACTGTCCCAATCGATATAAACGTATCTGTCAAGACCTACCAAAAACTGAGCAAATATAAAGATCTTGAAATAGAAATCAGCAAAATGTGGAACTGAACACTAAAACAATACCTGTTGTCATAGGTGCCCTGGAATGATAGCAAAAGGGGCTGATAGCTACCTAACTCAGATACCAGGAAACCCAAAAATGGCAGAAATTCAAAAGATATGCTCATGGGAACTGCTCATATCCTACGCAAAATACTTTCTATGTAATCTCAAGGTTTAAAACAAACATAATTTTCGGTTTAAAAAAAAAACAAAACTTTTTTTAGATATTTATTAGTACAACCCCCCCCCCTCAATATATGGCACACTAGGCATAACAACAACATGAACTTCCAACCCTGTTGTCTCTTGAGGTCTCTGGGTGAGACTTGGAGCCAACTTGTACAAATATAAAGCAAAAGTCAAACATAGAATAATAATAATAATAATAATAATAATAATAATAATAATAATAATAATAATAATAATAATAAAATAATAATAATGATGATGATAATAATAATAACAATAACAATAACAATAATATAATATTAATAATAACATAGAAATAATAATTCTTAATTTTAAAAAAAACGCATTTTTTATGAAGTTGCTTTCGTTGTTATCATTGTTAATATTCCCGCCATGTTCATACTTCTTATCATCACTTTTCATCGTAGCTGTTGTTGTTGTTGACGTTGCTGTGTTACTTTTGTTGTTCTGGTTGTTGTTGCCGTTGTTGTTGTTGTTGTTGTTCTAGTTTCTATTATTGACTTCCTAATCCCCATTGTTTGCTATTGTTGGGTGTTTGCGTAGAAATCTATATTAAATAGATATCATATCAAATATATATATATATATATATATATATATATAATGTCTGTTTTTCAGTGACGGGGGGAGGGAGATGGGAGCTGTGTGAGATGAAGGGAAAAACATGACTAGACTAAAGGAAACGAAGAAAGAGATGATAATCTATCAGACAGACGAAAATGTAACGAATCTAAACAATATTCGACTTTCATGGTAAGTATATTTGGCAATTTTAACTTCTATTTTAACAAAAGTTTTGCACTCAGACTGTCAAAGCCACAAAACGCTAAATCACCGACATTTTGAAAAGAGCAGAAAATACAAAGAATCAACAACAACAACAACAACAGCAGCAGCAGCAATAACAACAACAACAACAACAACAACAACAATATAATAATAATAATAATAATAATAATAATAATAATAATAATAATAATATAATTATAGTAATAATAATAATAATAATGATAATAATAATAATAATAATAATAATAATAATAATAATAATAATAATAATAATAATAATAATAATAGTTTTGTTGGTGCTGTCGGTAATATTGATGGTGATGATGATTATGAAGGCTACGATAAAGAATGTACTCAGTAAACATTATTTTTACTGTTATTATTATCATCATTATTATTATTTTTATTATTATCATCATTATTATTATTATCATCATTATTATTATTTTTATTATTATTATTATATTATTATTATTATTATTATTGTTGTTATTATTATTATTATTATTATTATTATTATTATTATTGATGTTGCTATCATTATCGCCATCATCATGGACATCGTCATCATTGACATCACCATCATCATCATAATCATCATTATCATCATCATTATCATCATCATCGTCATCATCATCATCATCATCATCATCATCATCATCATCATCATCATCATCATCATTATTATTATTATTATTATTATT
The DNA here is from genome assembly GCF_006345805.1 of Octopus sinensis. Lineage (NCBI taxonomy): Eukaryota > Metazoa > Mollusca > Cephalopoda > Octopoda > Octopodidae > Octopus > Octopus sinensis. Next base: position 35,423 of record NW_021833894.1, on the reverse strand, counting down.
ATCATTATTATTATTATTATTATTATTATTATCATTATTATTATTATTATTATTATTATTATTATTATTATTATCATTATTATTAGTATCTACAATTGAATACAGGAAAAAAAAACATTCTTCAGTAACATACATTAACGTTAAACATAAGGAAGAACACAGGCGAAAAGGCAAATGTGTGTTGAATTAATTATCTGTCTGACCCCCTCCCTCTATCAATATATGTGACTGCCTATCAATCAATCCATCTGTCTATTTTTATCACTGTATCTATCAATCTATCTTTCCATCTGTCCTTACACCTATCTATCGATCAGTCTAACTAGCTAGCTTGCTTGATGGCTGGCTTTTCTGGAGTTACGTATCGGTCTATCTCTGTGTCTATCTGTCTTAATGCCTGTCTATGCTTCCATGTATTTATCCATCTCCCTGCTCTGGCAAGCTATCTTATACATACATACATACATACATACATACATACATACATACATACATACATACATGCATACATACATACATACATACATACATACATACATATAGAAGTGGCTGTGTGGTAAGTAGCTTGCTAACCAACCACATGGTTCCGGGTTCAGTCCCACTGCGTGGCATCTTGGGCAAGTGTCTTCTGCTATAGCCCCGGGCCGACCAATGCCTTGTGAGTGGATTTGGTAAACGGAAACTGAAAGAAGCCTGTCGTATATATGTTTATATATATATATATATATGTGTGTGTGTGTGTGTGTGTGTGTTTGTGTGTCTGTGCTTGTCCCCCTAGCATTGCTTGACAACCGATGCTGGTGTGTTTACGTCCCCGTCACTTAGCGGTTCGGCAAAAAGAGAACGTAGAAGAAGTACTGGGCTTACAAAGAATAAGTTCCCGGGTCGATTTGCTCGACTAAAGGCGGTGCTCCAGCATGGCCGCAGTCAAATGACTGAAACACGTAAAAGAAAAAAGAAAGAATAAAAGAATACATACATACATACATACAGACATACATACATACATACATACATACATACATACATACATACATGTATATCACACACACACATACACACACCATATGTACATACAAGCACACACACGTGTATGTATGATACGTTTCAGTTCATGAAGCTAGGCACCATATCCCTAGTTCTTATAAGTGCTGTATTTGAACTCAAGTAGCCGGTGCTACGATTATATGAAAACGCGAGTAAAGCGAACGAGAAAAGAGAACCTGTATGTGTGTTACGAGTAAGTATGTGTGTGTGTGTGTAACCAAGAAAATGCCATATTTATATACGTATATATATACGTATATATACATATATATATATATATATGTTTGTATGTATACATATATATATGCATGTGACACAAAAGAGGCGACCCTTAATAGGTAGCCTTACATGCTTCAAGGAGCCATGAAAACGTCCAAAACCACATTTAAGAGCAATTTCGAAGGGAAAGAGGAATAAAAACTTTTACCTTGTTTTTAACACCCATACCGAGGTTTGTAATTAGCAAATAAAATAATTTGCAAGTATGTAAGCTTTTGTGTATTTAAGTATGCATGTCTGTATATTTATATATATGGTTATGTATACATATATGTATGTATGCATATATATGTATAAAGATATGTATGTGCATATGTGTGTATACATACGTGAGTGTGTATCTTTACATACATACGCACGCACACACTTTTATGGATATACATGTGCAAATATAAATGGATAGATAGACAGACAGACAGTCAGACAAAAAAACAGACACACAGATATAGATAGATAGATAAATAAATAAATTGTTGCTGTTGTCGCCGTGGTGGTGGGGGTGGTATTCGTCCCTCTGTTTGAAATAACAAAAATATGCATCCATTGATATCGTTTAGATTCTCACTGTCCGCCGTGCAAGCGTTGATCTCATTGGCTGGCAGATGTCAGTACATAAAAAATTGTTTACTGATTCGTATAAACGTAACCTAAAATCTCTTATCAGACTCTTTGGTTCGAGAGAGTTCTAGCTGACGAAACAGAACAATGTCAAAGCATCGGTTGTCCCACAGCATCCCTACCTCAATAAATCGAATGTTATAATTATGAAATCGTCTGAAAGGAAAAAGTGTTAGCCAATGATAAATGGCATTTAGGCTCTTCATCATGCCCTTCATTACAGGATATGTCTGACTCTACTGAGAAAGGGAGATGTCGAAGCCTCCCTGCATATGTGTGCATCAACAGCCACATCATGCCCAGTACTCAATTCAACAGGTGTTATTCTTATCGTCTTTCTCAGCGTGTCATCTACAATGGCTTCAAGAATGTTAACAATTTCTTTTCAACATGCCTCTTACATTTTTAAATCATCCATTGATAGCTTTACATTTTCTTGTGCTTTACGCCTCGCGGCAACGAAACCTTCAACGTTCGGATTTTGGCTTTTGCTGTCTACAGCGACTATGTTGACATTAATGTATTTCTTTACTGCCCACAAGGGGCTAAACATAGAAGGGACAAACAAGGACAGACAAACGGATTAAGTCGATTATATCGACTCCAGTGCGTAACTGGTACTTATTTAATTGACCCCGAAAGGATGAAAAGCAAAGTCGACTTCGGCGGAATTGGAACACAGAACGTAGCGGCAGACGAAATACCGCTAAGCATTTTGCCCGGCGTGCTAACGTTTCTGCCAGCTGTCCGCCTTAATGTTGACATTAATGGTGGAAGTTGTTGGTGGAGGTGGTTGAATTTGCACGTGATATGTGTGAAAAAATTTGCTTTGTCTTTTTTCCTGTTTTTCTGATTGGTTGTGGTTGTTTTGGCCGGAGTTTGTTTTTCTTTTATGTTTTGTCGGTGTTGCTGTTGTTGTTGTTGCTACCGTTTCTATCGTTGCTGCTGCTTCGAATGCTACTACTTCTTCCCGTATATGTCTTCTTGGTTTGGTGACGAAGACGATGCCATATTAAATATTTTCAATATTTCGAAAGGAAATATTTTCTTTTCAAAATTTCGCGCCTCAGGGCAAATAACACCAACGATTCTAGCAGCTCGCCACCTTTAAAAAATAATAATAATAATAATAATAATAATAATAATAATAATAATAATAATAACAACAACAACAATAATAATAATAATAATAATATAATAATAATAATAATAATAATAATAATAATAGTAATAATAATAATATAATAATATAATAATAATAATATAATAATAATAATATTTTTGACCGATAGGACCGCACCTAAAGGAAAAAAAAAAAAAAAAGACAGTCAGCCAGCCAACCACCAAGCCAGCCAACGAGACAGACAGACACTACTGTGATGGTGATAATGATAAAAAAAACAAAAATAACAATAATAAGATACTGCTGTGACTATACATAAAACAATATCATTGATGATGATGGTGGTGATGGTGATGGTGATGATGATAATGATGATGGTAATGGTGGTGATAATGATGATAGTGATGGTAATGGTGATGATAATAACAATAATAAGCCGACTACGGCTGCTATAATGGTACGATTATAATTGTAACGGCAATGATGGCCGTCTCCCCACGAGCCAATCAAAGCTAAAAAATGATAACATTATCGTAGCACCAAAATGTTTTTGGAATCTAAAAGGAAAACTAAATCAGTATACCAAATCGCTTGTCCTATGGTTAATCTGGAAGCGCGTCCCCCAGCCTGGGATCGAAAAGTCATCAACTGGCACAAACTCTTCTCCGAATACGGACATGGATGGTCACTTGAACGGGAAATCCCCCAACTCGAGCCCTCCAAGTTCACCACCACAACCACCACAGAAAGAAAAATGTAAGCGGAACAAATGGACCCGAGAAGTGTATAAAGAAGTAATATACGCTTATTACTATGCATTAGGTAGGCCATCTCAAGAGAGACACACCGCAAACTCTTACAGTATATGGAGAACACGGAATCAAGACAGTAGGCCCTATTTGGACGAGAACAAATTAGCAAATGTGAGGAGGGATCTTTAGAAATAACAGACTCACAGACAGTGAAATAAGCGCGATCAAGCACGCAACGGAAAATGACATAAATATAAGACACAAAGGAAATGAAGATCAGATGAACAGTATAGCCCGCCACGAGGCTTAATTGAAACACTGCCATCTGACCAAAGTACGCAAAGGCCTGAAGATACAAGAAATTCTATTGTACCTGTTAAAGATAGCCAGGAAAACGAAAAAACAACAGTAACTGAAGATCTCGCATTTGCTGAAGAACACAGAGAGTCTATGGCAGAAATGAGGCAGAAAATCCTGAATACGCTTGAAGTTGTAAGACATACAAGTATGAATGATAGAGAACCGCTTCATAAACTCTCAAATACAAACCAAATAAAAAACAAATCCAAATTGGCAACTATGTAACAAATGAAATAATACGAGAATTAAAACCTGATTTTACTGAGTTAAATGAAATTATTTACGCTTCTGCTAGGGCAATTGAAACCAGCTGTATGCCCCCGAAAAAACAAGAAAACAAAACCTGGGAAGAAATCAAACTGGAGAAGTAAAATTGAAAAAGAGATTGAATTTATGAGAGGGGAAATATCAATATTAAATGAACTAATATGTGGAAATGATGTAAGATCCAGAACAGGAAGAAAGATGAAGAGAAAATTTGGATCCTCACCAAGAGAAGAACTGATATCAATAAAAAAACGCTGAAACAAAAGTCCAAGCAAAAGCCCAAAGAATACGAAGATTTGAGAAGAGAAACAAGTTTTACAAGCAAAATAAGCTGTTCACATCCAATGCCAAAAATTCTACAGAGAAATAGGGAAGGAGAAAGTAACCGTTAAAGACCCCCCTCCCATGGAAGAAGTTCAAAACTTTTGGAAAAGGATTTGGAGTGACAAGAAGACGTACAACATAAATGCAGACTGGATTATACAAACTGAAGGATCCTACCAAAATTTACAACAACAAGCATGGGAAGACATCACAATAGCAGACCTAAGAAAGGCACTCACGAAGGCCCATAATTGGAAATCCCCCGGTAAAGATAGGGTGCCGAATTTCTGGCTCGCATCGCTCCCGTGCGCACACGGTAAGCTAGTTCAGCTGCTCAATGGAATTATGAGAGACCCAAAGAAAACAGCTGAATGGTTAGCAAGTGGCATTACTTACCTACTCCCAAAGAATAACGAAACCAACCTTCCAAAAAACTATCGGCCTATAACCTGTCTATCCACCACGTATAAAATCCTAACATCTATCCTGGCGGAGAAAACATATGCATTCATGGAGAAGAACGATATTTTCCCCATTGAACAAAAAGGGTGCCGCCGAGGCTCTTACGGATGCAAAGATCAACTGCTAATCAATCGTATGATCCTTGAGAATTGTCACAACAAGCGCAGAAATCTCAGCACCGCATGGATTGACTATAAAAAGGCCTTCGACAGTATACCACATCCATGGATCTTGAGATCGCTGGACATCTTCAAAATTTCCCCTGTGATTTCAAACTTCCTGAAGCACAATATGTCGTTGTGGAATACGAATCTCCAATTATACCACTAATGGAGTACTTGCTTCAGAAAATATAAACATCAACTGTGGAATTTTTCAAGGTGACTCACTTTCACCTTTAATATTCTGCATAGCCCTAATACCCTTACAAGTGAATTAAACAGAACAGGGTATGGGTATAAAATTGCCAATAAAAAAAAAGCCATCTATTTTATATGGATGACTTAAAACTTTATGGTAAAGACAATAATGAACTTGAAGGCCTATTGCGCACCGTGAAAGCATTCAGCGATGACATCGGGATGGAGTTTGGACTTGAGAAGTGTACCAAGGCCACTTTCCAGAAATGGAAAGTGAAGACCACAAATTCAGTCGTGTTAGATGTTGACACAGTCATAAGAGAGCTTGAGCAAGAACAAACATACAAATATTTAGGGATAAATGAAGGCTCTGGTATTCAGCATGCAAGCATGAAAGAGAAAATCAGGAAGGAATGTTATAGGAGAGTTCGTGCAGTCCTGAAATCTGAACTAAATGCACGTAACAAGGTGTTAGCTATAAATTCCTTAGCAGTTCCAGTTTTTACTTATAGCTACAATGTGTTGAACTGGAATATGAGTGAAGTAAAGAATATAGATAGAAAAATACGCAAGCTGCTGAGTTGTAATAGGATGCACCACCCAAAGGCAGACGTAGATCGCCTTTACCTTCCCAGAGCCCAAGGAGGTCGAGGCCTGATCCAATTTGAACTAGCTTACAAAACAACTACAATTGGACTGGCCAAATATCTCGAAATATCGAATGACTGGATGCTAAAGCTCGTGGAAAATCACGAGAGACGAAAGAAGCTTCATTCTATCATCAAGGAAAGCAAAAAATTTGCTATTGATCTCGTGCAGGATACCCAACTGAACAACCCGAGGGAAGTACGGCAACTATTGTTGCAAAGAAGGTGAAAATGATGGCTATGAAAAAAGCGCACGAGCAATTGGCTGATAGGTGGGAGGAGAAACCTCTGCACGGCAAATATGTGACCCGCAGCAAACAAGCTGATGTTGACCAGAAGCAACCCATCAGTGGCTGCGGAGCTCAGGGCTAAAAAGAGAGCGAAGGTTTCATCCTGGCTGCTCAAGACCAAAGCCTATTAACCCGGAACTACCAGGCCAATGTGATGAAAAATGGAGCAGACCCAAAATGCCGATTCTGCAACGACATGATTGAAACAGTGGACCACCTAATCTCTGGATGTAAAGTCTTAGCACCAGTGGAGTATAAATTAAGACATGACAGAGTTGGCCAATATTCTACTGGCTAATAAGTCGGCATTACAATATCAAAACTGCCGACAAGTGGTATAATCACCACCCTGAGGCTGTAACTGAAGGAGAAAATGTAACCATTCTGTGGGACTTTCCAGTACATACAGACCGAACCATCAAGGCCAATAACCAGATATTGTTGTGAAAGACCAAAACAATAAAGTTTGCTTATTGATCGACATGAGCATCCCCTGTGATCATAATATCTCAGCGAAAGAGTTTGACAAGCTCAGAAAATATAAAGACCTACTCATTGAAATTGAGAAAATGTGGCATCTCAAGGCGGTTACAATACCAGTGATCGTAGGAGCACTAGGAATGATCAAGAAGGGAACCGAAAATTATATGAGAATGATCCCTGGCTTACCATCCCTGCAAGAAGTGCAAAAGATTGTCTTAACTGGTACATCACACGTATTGAGAAGAGCATTGTCGATGTGAGAACTGTTGCTGCTCATGTATTTTAATTTAACTTTAAAAAAAAAAAAAAAAAAATGAACGAACTACTGAGTTTGGTTTAATGGCCTACCAATATACACTATGAGTTTCTTTGCCCTAGGAGTCGGGAAGACACTCGGCAAGAAATGGAAGAAAATTTGAAAGAAGAAAAAAAAAGTAATAATAATAATAATAATAATGATCAGTACAGTGGTTCTCATGACTTCTGATGTTAACTGATTGGAAGTGTTATCATGTACATTGTTTTGTCTTGGTATAAAAAGATGGGCTACACCAAATATTCCGCTCACTACCATAGATTTGCTTGTCTGTTGTTTGACCTTAACCAGTTGAGCATGTCCCTCAGTGGCTGATGATATGTGCACCTCTAATCATGAGTAGAAGTAGTAGGAGTGTATTATAGCCATGTGTTGAGAGGATTTCTTTGGAGTTTGGATAATTCACTTTTGGAAATATGGGTGTTTCGTTCAACATCCTTAAACAACCCTTATTCACGGATCTTTTGAGCGGAATGGGCTACTCGACCTGAAGAAATTTCTAATTGTGCCCTATATGCAAGGTCATACGCTGTTTACCTTGATATGATATCACCATATCATGCACATATGGTAGTGATGCATGTGCCTGGTGTGCC
>NW_021833894.1:20000-22500 GCF_006345805.1 Octopus sinensis | reverse complement strand
AAATAACGAAAAGGTTTGGACCCCAGTACATATCTGGTATTCTCTTATTGAGCCTGAAAGGATTTAAACGCAAAGTTGACCTCCACAGTCATAGAACTCAGACACCTTTAAACACGCGTACAAACACACGTACAAACGCACGTACAAACACACGCTTTGTATAAAATAAGTATTTCAATAATAACGCAAAGCCCGACATTTTCGAGGGTTAGTTTTATTTGATTACATAGACCCTAGGGATCAACTGATACTTATCTTTTCAATTCCGAAAGGGAACGCAAAGTCGTTTTGTCCGTTGTACTAAGGATTCTGCCAGCTCACCGCCTTATTTTGGGCAAAATAATGGAAATACCTTGTTAAACAGAATTTATTAAGGTGTTGGTCCTGTTTGACATCAGTCACGTCTTTAATACGTCTTGGAACTGAGTCCTACAGATTCTGAACGGTTGCTAGGGAAATATTAAGCAACTCATCTAGAAAAGTCCGTTTTAGTTCATTCATCGACGATGGTGGATAGAAGCTGTTCTGCACTTGTTCTCGAAAATGACTCATGATTGATTACACTGAAATCCATTGATTGTGGGATCTAATCTAAGTCTTCTACTTCGCTTCAGAGTTCTTCGTACCAATTTTGAGTAATATTAGCCGTGGGAATCGGTGCTTTATGATCCTGCAAGCCTGCGCAAACTTCAAGAAACAATTCTCGTAACATAGGACAGATGTGATCTGCCAAAACAGTCAAATACCTCTTAGTGTTAACTCTGCCATGCAGAACGATTAAAAAGTCAAGAAAATTCCATGATAGGAAACAAAATCGTAGAGCTGAATTCTTTGAGCAGTCTCTAGACATAAACCTACCCCGAAATTGGGAAAAGAGATGAATGACGATTCATCAAAGATAACATTGTTTTGTTTAGCTATTGACCAATATTATCATCGAGGTCCCATTTATTCCGCTTGCCAATAGTGGGGACCGGAGCGCTTTAGCAAGTGCGGCCATCTCAGGGGATCCAAATTTTAGATCATAACAAACGGCTTTGACTGGCGCAAGTTTGGCAACATGAAAGTTTCAACGTTCGATGGTTTTTAAAATCAATATAGATCACTGTTTTACGACCTCTCTCTGTGAGATTTGGTTACCTGCCAAACAAATGCTTGCAAAGTTAGTTTTATTTACTAATTCACCAGTTTTAGCGACCTCATTCCCAGAATTCTGTGGTTTAACAATTGACCTTTTTGAAAATCAGTTAAGTCACGCATTTTAACTTATTAAACTTATTAAACTTATATCCCCCAAAACAAAAACAAAAAACGACGAGTATAGCATGAATTTCGTTGCATACCTAATGAATATGGACAGTTCTATATTTGACACATGTGTGTGTGAGTGTCTGTGTGTGTATGTGTGTGTGTATGTGTGTGTGTGTGTGTGTGTGTGTGTGTGTGTGTGTGTGGTGTGCGTGCGTGCGTCTGTTTTTATGTTTAGTTAAAATTACAGCAATTTTACATGAATCTGATCACTCCATACTTTTGTAGGGTACAAATCTATTTTCCTTCAAGAACAATAGTATTGGTAGTGACTTCGAAGTTTCGGCCACCCAAGCCGCCTTCGGACATATATATAACATATATACCGTATATTGAATATATAATGTATATAATGTACTTATTAATGTATAAAAAAAAAAATAGATATATATATATATATATATATTATATATTATATATATACATATATACAATATAATATATACATATATACATATACCTCGCCATGTATTTTACTTATCGCGGTTTATTATTTAGCTACACTGATTCCTCTGTGGTGTTGTTTGCATTTATACAAATTACATAATTTTAAAAGTATATAGTATGTTTCTACTCGGATTTTCCCCTATCGCAGAGGGGTGGGTTGGAACTAACACCTGCGATAGTCGAGAGATTACTGTGTACACACACACACACACACATATATATATATATATAATATATATAGATATAATATATATATAACGGGAAGCTTTATGAAAATAAACAAAAGACGAAGGCAGGTGGAAAACAAACGAACAATTGTATTAGTATGCGCGCTCAGGAATATAAATAAAACAAGTCTTTTAACGTTTCGAGCCTACGCTCTTCAACAGAAAGATACACAAGAGAGAGAAAAACACAGAAAGAAGGAGAGAAAAAAAATGCGTGCAGTAGCTAACGAATCAACATGGCGATCTGATTTCGGCCAGAGGTCAAAGATCAAACATGAGACGCGAGAGCGAAATAAGGGGAGATAATAGGGTTGATAAAAGGGTTGAGGGCCAGCTAAAGTGCGTGGGAGGGGTCTGGATGTGTGTATGTATAGGGTTGGTGTATGTATTAGTATGTATAAGGGTGTGTGTGTGTGTGTGTGTGTGTATGAGAGAGTATTAGTGCGTAAGATGGTCTGGACGTGCGTATGTATGGGGTTGGTGTATGTATTATAGTATGTATTAGTATGTATTAGTAC
>NW_021833894.1:10000-17500 GCF_006345805.1 Octopus sinensis | reverse complement strand
ATAGATAGATAGATAGATAGATAGATGGATGGATAGGTAGAGATAGATAGATAGATAGATAGATAGATAGATAGATAGATAGATAGATAGATAGATAGATAGATAGATAGATAGTGAGAGAGAGAGAGAGAGAGAGAAAGAAAGAAAGAAAGAAAGAAAGAAAGAGAGAGGTTTCTTTATTAGCCACACAGGGCCGAACGCAGAGGAGACAAAATACAATGTAGAGCTTTTCATTTTGAAAAAAAAAGGAGTAAAATAAAATTCCGATCAAAAGGGATCGTGAAAAAAAAAGGAAGGAAGAGGAAAAGGAAAAAAGAGGAAAAAACCGCGTATCAAAAGGAATTGTGTATCACAGAAAATATCATAAATCTAAAAAAAACAGGACCACGGTAACCAAGGGCAATAATAACATACAAAGACACATTACAGTAAATTACTCTCTTTTTTTCTTTGTTTTTCTGGTTCCTAGGATTATGCTCAAGGTGGCTCCGTCATTCACACGTACCATACTTGCTAGATTCACCCACCTTTTATTGAAACATTCGCTAGACAAAACTTCCTTCTCTACTCTCACCGTTTTCAAGTGATACTTGAAGAAGTTGATGAGAGATTGATCAGAGAGGAAAGTGTTTGTCTCTAGGCTTTTCTGATGCGTCCACCATACACATTCTTTCGCCATAGCCACAAGTACGATGAAAATGGCTCTTTTCCGTTTAAAGGAAAGAGGTGCGACAATATTGACGATAGACTCGGCTGATAAACCGACTCGGCTCACACACGATAGCAGTCGTTCGACATAAGCCCACAGGTCCGAAATGGTTGGACACTGCACGAGTGCGTGCAGAACGGTTTTGTCGCTCTGGGCAGGTCGGTTCGATGATTTTCGAGCCATGCCTGTACAGCTTATCCCGAACGGGTAGCGCTTCTCGATAGCACAGCCATACCAGGCATCTCTTGTTTAATTCATTTCGCCTTTTTTGCATAGCACCCACAAACTGGAATAACTTCGAATAACGGAGACAAGACTCCATATTTCGGGATCGATAAAATAAGTAGCAGTTGACTACTGGGGGAGGGCAATGTAATCGACTTACCCCCACCCCCGAATTTGTCGGCTTTCTGTCAAAATTTGAACCCAATATCATATCGGCCTTGATGGCGGGGAATAGACAGGTGTGCCGTTGCGCAGAACAGTAGGTTTGGTATGTCCTCCGGCTTTTTACGTTCTGATTTGAAATTTCAGCGATATTGACTCTGCCTTTGATTCTTTCGAGATCGATAAAATAAGTACCTGTTGAACACTAGGATCGATGTAATTGAACTTTTCCCCTAAATCTAAAATTCCTGACCAAGTGCTAAAATTAAAAAGAATTATAATGTTCTTGATGTCATCGCATTGGCAGAGTCGTTAGCACACCGGACGTAGTGCTTAGCGGTACTTCATCCTACTGCTAACATTCAAATTGCCACTGACGTTGACCTTGCCATTCGCTCTTGCCGTCTGCCCACTCAGATTGCTAATAGTAGATAGTATATGTGGTCGAACTTCTGGAATATTCATCGTCGCAACTGACGTAGGATCGGCCTTTCGGTAAATTCTAGGTTTAACGGAATTCAATTAAGTTGTTTTGCTTTGTAAGTATTCGATTGTTCTGTTTCATTTTAAGATATATATGCCCACGTGTGTAGGTGTATAAATATACATACATACATTCATATATATAAATATATATATATACATACACATACATATATTCACGTGGATATATGTATATATATATAATTGTATATATAATACATATATATATATATGTATATATATATATATATATATATATAATATGTATATACGTATATAATATATATAAATATATATATACATACACACATATGTGTGTAAATCTATGTATCTACGTAAATATATTGTATATGTTAGTTTGTTTGTATGTATATGCTTCTGTACGTGTTTCGTGTATATGTGTGTATGTAAATTGTATAAAGTATGAATTAGGTGTTGTTCTGTTGTTTTTTTCGCTTGTTTTTTTTTTAGTTTTCGAATTTACAAAACCATTTGAAGTTTTTGGTACATGTTTAAGTTAAAACGCTTTTAAAGTAATTTTATACATATGTGGCTTTACCTCCCTTTCTTATTAATAGTTTGTCAAATGCAGAGAAAGGCAACCGCAAGAACATATACATATAGTAAAAATATATTTATATAAACGTATATATAAATATATATAAATATATATATATACATATATATATGTATATATATATACATATATATGTATACACCTATATGTATATACACACACACATATATATACATACATACACACACACACACAACATATATATATATATATATATATATATATATATATATATATATATATATAGAATACACCCCCACCACACACACAAATTATACTCACTTCCATTGCCACCTATAAAACAAAACATACGCGTACTGACATAAATGTAAATACGTAATTCCTATTCCTTGTATTTACGCATGCGTTGGGTTATGTTCTCAAAATTTGCCGATTTCGCATCCTAAGTTTTAATGGCGGTTACTTCGCCTGGATCGTTTTGTTTTACCTTGTTGTATTTTGGATATTTTAAATTTTAGTTTTACGTTTTTCGTCTTTTTTTTCTTCATCAGAAGCCGCGATCACTCATTAGAGATGGGACTAAGTGTCCATCACTGTTTGGTCTATGTGTTTGTTCGTGGCGGAAGGTTACAACAGTAAAAATTACTCCATCGGCGTGTGAGCATGTGAGGTTGTTAGTTTTGAAAGGTTTGTTTCGCTGGTAACGAATGACGCACCGGCAACCATTACATCCGCATAGTTTTGTTTCAGCGGACGAAAAACAAAAAAAAAAAGGAAAAGAAAAACTGGATAAAAACCAACAAAGAAACAATAACTTAGGAAACGACGGGTAATCGATGGCGGAAAGTGGCGACTCGGAAAATAGTGATATAATGGTGAGAATTGTGCAGAATGACTGTCTGCATAGACGGATTTCAGATGTGTTCTTTCTTCCGGACTATTAAACTAACAATCCATCTGTCACTCTGTTTGCCTTCATCTTTATTGTTTCAGCTGTTATTAGCTGTTAGGACCCCACCCTTCACGTTACATTATACTTTTCTAAAAGCGTTTTCTACCCCTAACGACTCTCTCATTTGCACACATACATACACACACACACACACATATGTTTCTCCTTCATTCTCTCTTTTCTTTTTATTTATCTGTCCTTCATATATCTTTACATCTCTATCTAACCTAACTCGATTTTCAAATCTCTTTTTATTTCTCAGTCTGAATCACGCTTACAAATTTCCTTTTAACAAAGCAAACTATTCCGGTGTCTCTTCATCCTTCTTCTCCTCCTCTTACTCCTCCAATTCCTCCTCTGTTTTCTACTCCTACTCCTCCATCACCTCCTGATCCACCTCCACTTCCTTACTTGACTTCTACCATTTAATCCGGCTATTACTATTTCAACTTTCACTTTCTGTTTCATCAAACCGTTTTGTTTCCTTTTATATCATTATAGTCTGTTTTTTTTCTTCTATGAATCAAAATGACTGGTTGTTACGGCACTAAACTACATACGTATATGTTCCAAGTTCAAATCTGGGTAGATATTTTAGCAGAATTTCTAAAATATAGTAAGCTTAATTTAGTATATATTCCAAGTCTCTTTCTTTTTCTTATTTATGACTTGTCACAGAAGCTTCTAAATTGATTTCCTTTTCTGAAGACGAAAGCAAACTGTATAACATACCGCCTTTTGAAAAGTATTAAATGAGGAAGAGAAAAGAAATAAGATGATGATTCTAGCGAAAATAGTTTACAGTAAATATGTTATAGTAAATATGAACTATTCAGACAATTGGATCAATATATTGGGCTGTGACCTCTCCAGTTTGTGTGGCATTGGGTCTATGTATAACATAATTACTTTTGATTGAATCTTTGCTGAAACGCATACACAGACAGATATATATATATATATATATATATATACATTTATATATCTATATATCTCTCTCTCTCTCTCTCTCTCTCTCTCTCTATATCTATATATATATATAGATATATGATATATATATATATATATATATATATATATATACAGAGATATATATTACAAGCATATGTGCATATTAACAGCAAACACAAGATCATAGAGACATATGTATGTATACATATAAATATATATTTACATGTATATATGAGTGTGGGTGTATATATATATATATAATATATATATATATATTCGATTCCTTCGTTTCTTTTCCTCCAAGTAAGTTTTTATATATATATATATATATATATTATATATAATTATGATAGATAGATATAGATATATAATAGATAGATAGATAGATAGATAGATAGATAGATAGATAGATAGATAGATAGATAGATAGATAGATAAGTACATACATACATCAGAAGGTGAAATTCTCTGTATAGAATGCATTTTGTAGTGCTCAAGGGATTTGTACTTGAGCAGGAAATCCTCCCACTCCTCGGAACTTTCCAGGAAGTAATTCCTCCCCGCCTCAGAAATTTCCAGGAAGTAATGAACCTTACTTGGAACTTTCTAGGAAGTAATTCCTTCCCCTCCTCAGGAATTTCCAGGAAGTAAATCCTTCCCCTCCTCGGAATTTTCCAGGAAGTAATCCCACCTTCCTAGGAAAATTTCCAGGAAGTAATTCCTCCGCCTCCTAGGAACTTTCCAGCAAGTAATTCAACCACCTCCTCAGAACTTTCCAAGAAGGAAATCCTCCCCTTGCACCCTTTCCTCCCCTTCCTTCCTTCCCACTCTGAAATCAGCCTCTCTGGAATGTTCAACGATTCTTCCTCCCCTTCTTCCACTTCCCCTCCCAAATCCCCCTCTCTGCAATGTTCAACAGTTCTTCCTCCCCTTCCCTTCTCAAATACCCTCTGAAACACCATCTCTGCAATTTTCAAGATGCCTTCTTCCCCTTCCTCCCCTTCCCCCTCTTATATCCCCCTCTCAGGAATGTTCAGCAATTCTTCCTCCCCTCTCTTGAATGTTCAAGATTCCTTTGTCCCCTTTTGGCCTTCCTCCTCTCAAATCACCCTCTCTGTAATGTTCAGCAATCCTTCCTCCCCTTCGTCCCATTCCCCTCTCAAATCCTTCACTTCACCCCTTGTTTCCCCTCCTTTGAACTTTCTTCTACCTTGGAACTTTCCCTGGAGGAATTCTTCCCCCTACTGGGAACTGTCCCGGAATTAATTCCTCCCCTTCCTTTGAATTTTCCAGGAAGTGACTCTCCTTTTCCTCCCACTCCTCGGAACTTTCCAAGATGTAAATCCTCCCCTTACTCGGATTTTTCCAGGACATAATTCCTCCCCTTCCTACACCTACTTGGAACCTCCCAGGAAGTAATAACTCCCTATCCTCGGAACTTTCCAGGAAGTAACTCCTCCTATTCCTTGGAAAATTCCATGAAGGAATTCTTCCCATTCCAACCCTTCCTTGGAAATGTCCAGGAAGTATTCCTCCACTCCTGCGAACTTTCCAGGAGGTAATTCCTCCCATTCCTTGGAAGTTTCCAAGAAGTAATTTCTCTTCTTCCTGGAATCTTTCCAGGGAGTAATTCCTATCCTCATCGGAACTTTCCAGGAATTATTCCCTCCATTCCAGGAAGTAATTCCTCCCCTCCTTGGAACTTTCCAAGAACTAATTCTATCCCTTCCCTCTTCTCCTAGGAACTTTCCAGAAAGTAATGCCCCCTTCCTAGGAACTTTCCAGGGCGTAATTCAACTCTTTCTTTTTCTCGGATCTTTCCAGGAAGTAATTCCTCCTCTTCCTATCCTCCTTTGAACTTTCCAGCGAGTAGTTTCTCACCTCGCTTGGAACTTTCCAGAAAGTAATTCGTCCCGGCCCTGAAACTTTGCAGGAAGTATTTCCGCTCCTCCCTGGGAATTTCCAGGAAATAATTTTCCCCCTTCCTCCCCTTCCTTGGAACTTTCCAGGAAGTAATTGCTCTCCTTCTTTCCCTTCCTTGGAACTTTCCATGGAGTAATACCTCCTCCTCGAACCTTTCCAGGAAGTAATTCCTCATCGTCATCGAAACTTTCCAAGAATTAATTCCTCCCTTTTCCCCTCCTCGGGACTTTTCACGAAGTAATTCCTCCCCTTCCTTAGATCTTTCCAGAAAGTAATTCCTCCCCCTCCTCGGAACTTTCCAGGAAATAGTCCCCTTCTCTGAAATCTATACTGAACAAAAATTGATTGAATTTATGTAGTGAGATATGTGTTTGATCCCTGGCAAATACGGTGACAAGTTGAAATGTTTTTCATTCTCATCAGTAGAGCAAGTGTAACATTCAACCAGGTAAGACAGACATCAGGATAATTAACAAATGAAGAATTAGAGTAGAAAGTATTTACAGATTAGGTTATGTAAGATAATAACATAGAAAAGGCACTATGATTAAAATCTGGTCTAGAAGGGACAACCCTATCGCTTTATACATACAAAACGACGTCTTCCTATATGCTCTCCTTATTTGTAACACCGTTGGTATGAGATTTAACTACTATTTCTAACAGTCAACCTACATGGATTACTCTAATATTTCAGTGTACAGTCAAATTAACTGAGGGTACGCTTCAATTCATTTGGCTTACATAAATAGGAAGCACGTCTTCGAGGAATTTCCTATATCTTATTTAAACTTCATGCTTATCTGCACAAAGCTACTGGAATCCATACCAACACTCTCTCTCTCTCTCACTCTCATACCTACACACACACACTCATGTAGTTATTATCGATACGTATATATACATACTCACATACTCGCATATAGGTATATATTATATGTATATATATAATATATATATATATATATATATATATACATATACATATATATATATACCTATATATACATATATATACATGTATATACATATATATACATATATATATATATAAATATACATATATATATTAAATATACATATATATTAAATAATATATATATATTCATATATCTATATACACACATATAATATATATATATACATATATATACAAATATATATATAATACATGTATATATATATACAAATATATATATACATCTATATATATAGATATATATATATATAATATACACATATAGATATTATACATATATATATACACACATAGTATATATATAATATATATATATATGCATACATACATACATATATATATAAATATAATGTATATACATATATATATATATAGTATCACACTCGCATATTTATATATATATATATATATATATATATATGTGTGTGTGTATATATATATATGTATATATGTATGTATATATATATACATGTATATATATATACATATACATATATACATATATAACACACATATATAATATATATATATATATATATAAATATATGCGTGTGTGAATACGTATATATATATGTATA